>NW_007730835.1:136898-138866 GCF_000696425.1 Galeopterus variegatus | reverse complement strand
CTGATTCTCTTCAAAATACAATGGGATCAAAATAGAAGACAATGGTCTGTGACAAAAGTTAGTCCAGGTGAGTTGACAGGCTCCAGTCTTGCTTCCTGTGACATGAGTTAAGTTAATGAAAACTCAGAGAAAGGACCAGAGGTGATTGTCTTCTTTGGCAGGTCTGGACTTCAGGCAGATAAGGGACCAGCTACATCCTGTGTTTCGGAGAGTGACAGAGAATTCAGAGACAGGAGGTAGGGGGAGGTCAGAGAGACCTTGAGGCTGCTTCTTTATTCCAGCATGTCAAAGCTCTGTATTTTGGGGTCACAGCTTTCTGCACCCCAACAATATCTAAGTGGTGACTATGCAATCAAGCTTCTTCATTACTGTCACATTCTCCTCTTCCATTTCTGCTTCAAAATTTTTGGCTCTTTTTTTATTATTCATGTTACAGGAGTTTAAGTTGAATTCTTTTTAACCTTTTCATTGAAAGTTGGTACAAATGATTTTCAGAAGGTTTTAATAATAAATAACATTCTGACATCTATTTTGATTAGTAATGATTAATATGATATGTGACAAAAAAGCATCCACAAAACATAGTTCATTTACTGCAAAGTTATGGTACTCTATTATAATTGAGGATCTTATGTGTAAAAAGACACAGTATTTGTCTTTGAATTTCTTGAATTATTGTGCTCTTAAGTAATAAAAAGCTTAATCCCTAGATTTAGAAGTATCTGTGTTCAAATACAGATTCTAGCTGTGTGATTTGGGGTAAGATATTTAACCTAAGATTTAGTTTCTTCATCTGTAATCAGGAAACTCATAGGTACCAAATCATGCTATTGCAAAAAGCAAACATGATAATGAATGTGAGAAGTCTAGCACTCTAGAAAGAACTAAGTGCTCAATAAAATCAACCATGATCTACTATTATTTCTGCCATTGAGGCGGTAAAAGTCCAAATAGGAGAAAACAGGTTTAAAAATTTGTATGTGACAAATAACAAAAGTAGAGAACATAAAACCTAAACCATAAGTAGAAAACAGAGAAAAAAATCCCTCAATCTACAGTGGTTCTCTAAGCCATGTGAATTTGCAGGTCACCTAGTACCTCTATGTCTCTTTTCCTAGTCTATGAACTGGGGATTAAATGAAAGCTACTGTGCGGGTTCATGCTGTGATATCTACAAAGTGACTAGCACCCTGCTTGGCACACGGTAGTTGCTCAGACCCTGACAGCTCCAATTAACCTGTCAGAAAAGATCTCTTCTCCCAAAAGTTGGGTGATATGGGCTATAAAGTATCTGAATTAAAATGTAAATGTTAGTTCTTAATTATTTAAATGTTCAGTGGAAATTAATTGTATTTTATTAAAATGCAAGTGTATTTTTAAATTTGTGCAGGGGTGCATTACAAGGAGGAATGGGCTGTAAAGTGCAGGGAGAGGAACAGCGGGATCCTTGTGGCCAGATGATGACAGGAACGCGGAGGAAGAGCGAGGGTGGGTGCTGTACTCGGGAGAGGAACAGCGGGATCCTTGTGGCCAGATGATGACAGGAACGCGGAGGAAGAGCGAGGTTGGGTGCTGTACTCGGTTGGTGTGCTTTTTGAGAAGAAAAAAAGCGAAAGTAGTAGAAGCTACCAAGGATGTGCTCCAACGGCCTGGGAAGAAGAGAAATTGGCAGGGGCTAGAGAGGCAGAGAGAAGTCCTTCTACAGGGCATGAGCTCTTCTAGGAATACCAGGAGATGGAGGCTGACTCGAAGGGGAGGCCAAGAAATCAGCCTGGCTGTCACTATAATCCAAAGGGCTAAACTGGAACCATGACTAAGAAAGTTTCAATTCCTCAGAGAAAGAGAGCATGTTGAAGGTGATACTCTGTATTGATTTTTTAGAGCTGTTATAACAAATTACCACCAACGTCATAGCTTAAAACAACAGAAATTTATTTTCTCACAGTTCTGGAGAACAAAGTCCAAAGT
>NW_007730835.1:128787-135663 GCF_000696425.1 Galeopterus variegatus | reverse complement strand
CCAGCAGGTTTCAAGTCCTAAGAATAACCCTCTGTGACTCAAGGCTCCACTCACTGGGCCTGCAGCTCGACCCTCTGGGGCTACATCTGCTCAGCAGGCTTCTGCGATATCTCTAGGCCTCTGTGTCTGTGGTGCCTCAGTAGTCCTCTGGGCCTGCAGCTTACGCATCTACCTCTAGGCCTATGGCACCAGCCTCTGGGATTACACCTCTGCTCTTGGAGTCATGTTCCTTTTTCTTGAAGGGTAGCACATATTTGTGGGCATGTAGTTTGTTCAACCCATTTCCTGCCTGTAGACTCCCACAAGTCCGGCAGAACTTCCTTCATTTCATCCTACCTCTCTCTGTCTCTTTCAGTCCAGCCTAGCAGTGCTGACATAACATTCTCGCAAACCTTGTGGATCTCCTGTGTATGCCAAGAGGACTTGTGTCATTAGACAAAAAGGTCCTCCACACATCTTTCCGGGATAACCTCGTCTTTATTCCTGGCTTCTGAGATAGTTGAGTGATTCCATAAATCATACGTCTAATCTCTTCAGTAAGAGGTGGTCCAGCCATGTCCCTGGCTTCTCTCCAGAGCATGCTTTCTAACAGTGAACGTAACATTAACATCTTTTGCAATCTAGATAGGTTGCAAATTTCTCAAATCACCGAGTGCTGGTTTCTGCTGCCTTAACAGTTCTTTCCTCAGTTTATCTCTTTCCTCTTTCATTTTACCATAATCAAAAAAAAAAAAAAAAAAAAAAAAAAAACCCCCCCTTCAATACTTCACTTATAAATTTCCTAAGCTAAATATCCATCACTTATAAGTTCTACCCATATAACATGGATCACCTTTCCTCCAGTTTACAATAACATGCTCCTCTTTTCCTTCTGAGNAGCATCAACTCTAAGTACAAAACTCCATCTAAATGTAATGAGCTCTAAAGTCCCAAATGTCATCATCTAAATCAGGTACGAGTGAAACTCTAGGTATGATTTATCCTGGGGCAAAATTCCTGTGAAACTAAAAAACAAATTATCTCCTCTCAAGAGACAGTGGTGGGAAAGGCAAAGAATTACAGTTATAGACAATCCCTTTCCAAAAGGGAGAGACTGGAAGGAAGAAAGGGGTCACTCATCCCAAGAAATTTTGAAATGCAGCAGGGAAAATTCCAGCAGGTTTCAAGTCCTAAGAATAACCCTCTGTGACTCAAGGCTCCACTCACTGGGCCTACAGCTCGACCCTCTGGGGCTACATCTGCTCAGCAGGCTTCTGCGATATCTCTAGGCCTCTGTGTCTGTGGTGCCTCAGTAGTCCTCTAGGCCTGCAGCTTATGCATCTACCTCTAGGCCTATGGCACCAGCCTCTGGGATTACACCTCTGCTCTTGGAGTCATNCCCTTACCAGGAAGATTTTTTTTCATGGCATCATATGTATTCTCTAAGATGACAGAAGCTTTCTCTATCATGCTCCTCCCTTCCTTCTGAGCACTCACCAGAATCTAGGTTTTTTCTATCATGGGACTCAAAATCCTCCCAGTTATCCAATTCTAAAACCATGTTACACTCTTAGGCATTTGTTACAGCAGCATCGCACTTCCCTGTACCAAAATCTATACTTATTTCCTATGGCTGCCACAACAAATTATCACAAATTGGTTATCTTCAAGCAACAGAATTTTATTTCTCACAGTTCTAGAAGCCAAAACTTCAAAATAAAGGTACAGGCAAAAGCACACTCCCTCCGGAAACCCTCAGGAGAATCCCCCCTTGCCTCTTTCAACTTCTGGTAGCTACAGACACTCCCTGGCTTCCTTGGCCTGTGGCTGCTCCAGTTTCTGCAACCACCTTCCCATTGCTCCTCCTCCTCTTCTGTCAAGTCTGCCTGCGTGTCCATTATAAGTACACTTTCACTTATATATTCATAGGTGTACTAATTGGAGTATACCTATAAAAACCATGACTCTAAGGGTCAGGCCTTAGAAATAAAAAGGGGAGAATTTGTGAATGAAAGGGAAATAAAAACACCAAACAAACACCCAGCTAAGACTGGCCAGCTAAGACTGTGGCGCTAGGAAAGAGCACTTGTCCTTTACTCGACATAATCTCGTCCTCATTGTCACCACTGGCCCCACAGATCACCGCCATGTCCAGCAGTGCACGTCAGCCTATATGTATGTCCCATATGTGGACATCAGGAAAAGACAAGAAAAGAGGACCATAAAGAAAGAGACTGAACTGAGGAGAGGCCTGGAACTTGGGGAAATGTGCATAACGAACCCGAGTTCCTCCTGGCCTCGTGTCCTAGGACAAAAACAAACAAAAAATGTTTGCAGGAGATTTCTAGAGAGTTGAAGAAATGGAACCTACCTGGGCTGACACGCTCTCCTCTTTTCATTGTACCATCTTCAGTCCTAGCTGAGCAACTTTCAGAATTTCCTCTTAAAAGCTCTCTCAAATAGTTGTGCCCACCACATACTTTTTGCCCCATGAAAGCCCCTCCCTCCTGGCAGACTGCTCGACCACTCAGCTTCTCAAGGCACTTACTGCTCTCTAGGGTTTCTAAAATCAGATTTTTGTGATTGTTGTATTCCATACTTATCTAACTAATGATCTGTGCTCTTTACTGAAAGCTGGGGAGTATTATTTTTTAAAGAAGAAAAACAATAAACTAAGTTAATAAGAAAATTAATGCTTAAATGACCTTGAATCTTATAAATAAATGTATTTTAAATAAAAGAAATAGTTTTCTCCTACGTCCTTGGAATTTCAGTCTAGCGTGGGTTTTTATGGTCAATTTATAAAGCTACTAAAATAGAATTTACTGAGAAAGCAATAGAACACAAACTCAATTAAGGTAACACAGTCGTCTCCCTTAGTATGTAAAGCAAGTACATCAAGAAAGGCGACTCTAAAGCAAGATGTAGGAGCAAGGTCACATCTTTCAAAGGCTAAATTAAGATAAATTTCAAAAGCTCTCTTCTTAACACCTCGCTAAAGAAAATTGCATTTCTTTCTACTATATTTACTAACATTGCTGTGCTTCCTGCCTTTAATGACCAACCTCTTTGACCAGGCTCTGCTGAAATCTCATAAAAATGAACTTCAATTACAAGGACAGCACAGCGCCAAAGTTGCATAAGCTAACTGCAAACAGCTGTCCAGAGTCCAATGCCTGGGTGGGAGAGCCACCTCTCTATTTTAGCTCTGTTTTAGGACTGTCCTTGATTGAACTGGCCAAAGAGGAATATTTTCTTTAATCCTTCTTTTCACCATCTATAATTTTTTTCAATGCACACAGAAAGAAGATAAAAAGAACCTAGGCTTCCAGTTCTTCTGAATTATCCCGATCACATTAAGTGACCTTGGCTAACTAATTTCTGATGTTTCTGCTGGCTTAGCACAAAACAGGCAGGACACTTTCTCTTTATACAGGCAGTCCCACAGCTCCTGAGGAAAGTGACTGGGTTTCCCAGTGGGTATTTTATCAGCTGAAAATTTAACAAGATTCATCAGTTTTCAAGGATCGTCTGTGCAACACAAGGTTAAGGTAGATGTCATTACAGAAGTAGAATCAGATTCCAAAAAACCTCTGAGTACAGAATCAGACACCTTCAACAGAGTCTTATATGAAAAAGGAAGAAAAACAAAATCAGTTTTCAAGGATCGTCTGTGCAACACAAGGTTAAGGTAGATGTCATTACAGAAGTAGAATCAGATTCCAAAAAGCCTCTGAGTACAGAATCAGACACCTTCAACAGAGTCTTATATGAAAAAGGAAGAAAAACAAAAAAACTGAGCCAATGCATATGCCTTTAGATTGTCATATATTGGCTATCAATTTAAATCTGTTTGATTATTTGAAATATCTGCCAGCATTGCTTGCCTATTGCTGAACTGGTATTTCAGACCTACCTCCCTTATTTTCAGCTATTGTTCCATGCCACTAGCCCCTGAAATAGCAGATCACTTTAATAAATCCTTTACATTAATTTCTTCACACTGCTGGTTTTTAAGGCTACTCAAGTAAAAATAATATACAGCGCAAAGCTATCACCAATGAAAGACTAATAATAAATACATAAACAATGATGAGGTATTAATAACACTTAAAAATCCATTTTACAATATCCTTCTTTAGTAATAGCTATTATAACTAAATTTTCTATCAATCTATAGCAGAGTAGGCTTTCAGTGTGTCCTGCTGTCATGTCAGCCTGTCTGCTCGTGTCAGCCCATGTTCCTTCCGGTGCTGTTCCCTCTGTACACCACCCCAAACATCCAAAAACACAGTTCAGGTGTTTTCAAAAAGTGCTACTTTATTACACACACACACACAAAAAATTACAATGAACTACCCAGTTTCTCCAAATATACTTATTCAAGTAGAATGTTCATTAAATCGATACATTAGAGATATATCATTGTCTTCCAAAATAAAACAGCTTCATTTGAGTGAATAGATACTGAAAAGTAAAGGACTTAACTTAGTAGGAAAAGAAGAGAGTCCTGTTTTCCTATCCTTTTATCTTCCCTGTTCTTAAATATTTTAAGAATTCTGTTAGATTATTGTGAAGTTTAGGGTTGCTTTTAGATGAAATTCAGAGAACTTTTGAAATGGAGAGAATCGAAGAAATGCATAGGATCATCATTACTTCATGACAGAACAAAATACTAAGGACAACACCATAATGCTTAGCTTAGCTCGCTATTATACTTCCTTCCTGTGATATATATTGGATTAAAATTGGTACAGCATTAAAGACTGTGACTGTCCTATGGACAGGTACCAGAGAATGTATTTTTTACAGCTATTCAAAGAAGAACAATTGTGACTCCAATAACTAGAGCAATTTCCTTGACCTATCCAAAGAACATGGCCACATATTGATAATTCTCGGTGATGAGACTCTAATGTGATAGCTAACTCATGTTTCCAACAGTCTTACACTAAATGTAATATTACTCGAACTCCAAGTTAGATTTCAGTGGCTCAAAAGAAAAACATATCTTTTCAACTGATATTTACACATAGGACCATCTGTGTTTAATCTGTGAGCAAAGAGAATCTAGGAATGGAACCTTGGACTCTAGGCCATGGATTTGTACTTTGAAAATCAACTGATTGTAATTACAAAGTCTGACCAATTAGTTTTTGTAAACTTTGCAGGGATAAAGATAATATCTAACATATTTAGCCTCTAGAAAATTGCTGAGGTAGACAGCTAAGAGTTTTATTTTTCCCCTACAGCAGGATTCATATTCTAGTCCCAGATTTCTTCTGTATCTGCTCAAAACAGTATCTAATATGGCCTCCTACAAAGTCACACACTGTTTCTACAAAGGCTAAAAGATGTTTCAGAGCCTCCTACAAAGTCACACACTGTTTCTACAAAGGCTAAAAGATGTTTCAGAGCCTCCTACAAAGTCACACACTGTTTCTACAAAGGCTAAAAGATGTTTCAGAGCCTCCTACAAAGTCACACACTGTTTCTACAAAGGCTAAAAGATGTTTCAGAGCCTCCTACAAAGTCACACACTGTTTCTACAAAGGCTAAAAGATGTTTCAGAGCCTCCTACAAAGTCACACACTGTTTCTACAAAGGCTAAAAGATGTTTCAGAGCTAGCCCTGGAAAAGCAATAGCACCATAATCCATTTAATTCTCTCAAAACCACAGCCTAAGAACTTTATGCCTTCTTAATTAATGTGTTTACCTCTTTTACTTACTTTCTGGATAAAATACAAATGCCTTACAATTGAACTGCAAATCTGTAATATACAACATCAAGAGCTATTGAATTCTAAGTATTTAACTAATGTTTTCTAATATGTTATACATGTAGATAGAGGAAAATGGAAGATTAATTACATTTCCATTATGCAAAAATCTCTGAAAGAATATTCAACATTTAAAAGGCTAAATAAATTACTGGAAGATAAACTAGAGAATGACAAATGTATTTTACGAGCAAGGCATGGAAGATGGGGAATACTGAAGACTATTATGTTTTGTCCCAGACAACATGACTAGGCAGCCCAATATCTGCGACTTAATTTCATTAGAGCTTTTTTTTTTTAATTCTGTACTTCTTCACTGAGAGAAATTTTTAAAATATAAATATATCAACCAAGGAAGGGGCCAGACTGCATAATCCCTTATCAGGAGAAGACATAGCTTGCCAAAAAAAGACATTGTATGCTTTCCTAAGAATACACATTTAATTTACATTTTTAAATAATTTTTCCTGTATTAAACAGGAAGGCAATGCTCTAATTAACTTTGAGCCCAAAGTGGGAAAATATGAGAGAAGGGATATTGGATGAAAATAACCAGCTTCCTGTCTTTCAAATTCAAGCAAGAGTCTAACATGACAGATAATGCCATTGTTTGTCCAAGATCCTTTAGGAAAGTATTAGAAATTTGAGCAATCCAATGGTACCCAAATCACTATTTCCACCTCACCTGAGCCTCATCTGTGAGTATACTGCCACATGAAAGTGTGATTCAAAAGCCTGAACCTCAGAGGTACTTTGAATTTTCAGCCTCTGTTAGGATGAGGCTAAGTAGTTTCATCAATGACAAGTTTCGATCTAAACACCATAAAGACAATGAACAAAAGTAAAGATAAATAAAACATACCGAAAATGCCATTATAAAAAGAAAGTACCTAATTTCATCTCAATTATAAGAATTCCAAAGTAGCTCAGAGGAAGCAGCTTAAAATCACAAACCTCTAATGGTTATGAGAAATAAAATGTTTTAAAACTTAATAATATTACATCAACTTGTCTTTTTCAGTTTACTTGAATCACTGCTATTAACTCAGTTTTATTTTTTTATTATTATTATTATTTTTTTCCCTTTTTGTCTTTTTTCGTGTCCGGCAACAGATC
>NW_007730835.1:127761-128562 GCF_000696425.1 Galeopterus variegatus | reverse complement strand
TGTATGTGGGATCCGAACCCTCGGCGGAAGCGCCACCGCACTCCCAAGCGGCGCACTGTAGAAGTGCGCCACCGGGTCGGCCCAACTCAGTTTTATTAACTAATTGTTTGCACTTGATTGGAGAAGCTTCTTTACAGTACAGAGAAAGGAGTAATCATGAATGGAGGAGTTATTCTTAAATTTAGAATTACTCTTAAATTTTCACAGGAAAAAAATGCAGATTTAACGTTTTGTCATACCTTCATAGGCCAAATTAAGTAATGCCTCATGTACACTTCATCAAAAGATAAGCATTTAATAGTATATGTCAAAAACAAATTCATTCCTTCAGCTTGCAATTATCTAAAAGCACCATCATAACTACAATAATGCCACCATGTGGCAAAAAGGAGTAATTTCTTAAACCCTGACATTTTGTGTAGAATAAACTAAAGGCTACATTAAGAAAATGTACAATTGAAAGGCCAGATTTAATGAGCGAGATTCTGTTATTTATAAGAACTTCTTGTCTGTCAGTGGCTCATTTATGACTCCCTATTTAATTCACAAGTCTTCTCCAAATTCATTTGCAATATAATACATTCAATATTTATTGAACTCTCTACTCTCTGATAGTAACAGTAACTGCTCTAGAAACAGAAATTCAAAGGATGGACATTGTCTCTGCCTTCACTGTGCTTAGTCTCACAGTCTTTCTGCCAAATTTACTGACTTACAGCTTTGATTAAATTAATTTTTTTAAAAAAAGATTTCTTAAAGCTACAAAACCCAGTTTTGTGAAAGAGTAAGGTATCGAAAGCA
>NW_007730835.1:124780-126438 GCF_000696425.1 Galeopterus variegatus | reverse complement strand
CACTTAGGCTTCATAGTCTAAGCTACTCCCTGGATTACAGGAAAACTTATGAACACACTAGTGACTGTATATTTCAGGAGGTTGGGAGCGGATGTTACCGGAAAAAGAAATCACTAAACAACTGGGACTTTTCCAAATCTACACGCAAATTAAATTACACCGAACAACTAAACTGTATACGCCTTTGTATAATCTATTTTATAATCTAATAATTTAACAGCCTTTCTTCTCTTTCACTTTTTTGCGTCATTACTGCAGCAGTTCTTTTAGTCATCCAAGATTAAAGGGAGCTAGCCCTGACTTCTGCTTCTTTACCACCTAGATCTAATCTGTTCTAGGTTCCTTTTATTTACCCTGGAATTGCTTGAGAGGTAGTTGACGAGAGCATAAGCTGTGGAGCAAACTACCCAGGTTCAAATGCTATCTCCACTGCTTTTTCCTGTATGACTTGGGTGACTGACCATGTATCTCAGTTTCCCCATCTATAAAACAAGGACAAGAGTATTTACCTCATAGAGTTGTGAGGATTCAGTGAGAGAAGTACTCAGAACAGCATCTACCACCCGATAAAATCTATGAAAACATTGGCTCTGATGATTAGCCCCTAGTTTTCTTCCTAGTCATGGTCACCACTACCCACCCACCCCCCAAGTCCATCCTTTATCACCTTCCACTTGTACAATTATCTGCAATTTGTTCTTACCTAAGCCCAGTGATTTCCTCTTCCATTAGATCCTCTATGGGCCCTAGTGCCACGTGATTCTAGCAAAATTACTACTTTTTATCATTTTGCTTAGTGTTCAAAGTGATATCTCCAANTATTGAACTCTCTACTCTCTGATAGTAACAGTAACTGCTCTAGAAACAGAAATTCAAAGGACGGACATTGTCTCTGCCTTCACTGTGCTTAGTCTCACAGTCTTTCTGCCAAATTTACTGACTTACAGCTTTGATTAAATTAATTTTTAAAAAAAAAGATTTCTTAAAGCTACAAAACCCAGTTTTGTGAAAGAGTAAGGTATCGAAAGCACCTTTGCACTCAGTTCAAACATTCATATATATTAAAGCCCCTCTAATTGTGATCTTCAGCCTCCTGGAGAAGTGCATATCAGTTCCTCTGTCAATACTAACGAGCCACTGTGTATTTTTTTCCATCACTATTAGGCAGTTAAAGACCCCACCGAATAATGCACTTTTTTTTAAATGGTCCGTGCCCACCTAAATGACATTTCAAAGTGGTATCGATTTCAGAAGAGTAGCAAAAGATGGGTCATTTTAGCAAAGGAAATTCTCCTGTAAGTGGATCTCACTGAACATGTACCTATTATCCTACATATCAAAATAACCAATTTCAGGTACTCAATGAATCTTTTTCATTAAAGTAATTTGAAACTCTGCTATTATGAGAGTGCCATTATAGGTAACTCCAAATACTGCTGTCAATCATCTGAAGTTCAGCAAAATGGGAGTATCAAAATAGAATCAAAGGACAAAGCCAAAACACATTCACCTTAAAACAATCTAGAGACACATGGGTAGAATACTCCCTGCCAATTAATTCTTGCAAACCTTACCAAATATAACTCATCTGTAAGTTAACACCCCATCAACAAAATGATTAGGGGAAGAGACAAAAAATAATTGGTGAGAGTGAAAAA
>NW_007730835.1:114412-122930 GCF_000696425.1 Galeopterus variegatus | reverse complement strand
CGAACCCTCGGCGGGAGCGCCACCGCGCTCCCAAGCGGTGCACTGTAGCAGTGCGCCACCGGGCCAGCCCTCAATTAATAATTTTTAATACACATTTCTCCATGTCAAATTTTTTCCTGTGTATGCATTTTAACTCCACATAGAGTAAAAATTCTTCAGTAGGAGAACCATCTGTCTTTTACAACTCTCCTCACAATAATCAGCAGCATCCTAAGTAAATAAAAGACCCGGAATTTACTGACTGTTTATCAAAACAGAATTGTGAATGAGACCCATATTAATGCCAATAAATATCAAGTTGGCAAGCATAACGTTAAAAATCAATCAAATCTATTTTTCTCCAGTATATTTTTTCCCTTATTCCCTCACTCTTGACTTCAAGAAGAATATGGAGAACTGAAAAACTGTTCGAAAGTTTTTCTAGAATTTGTTTTCCCAAAACCTTAACCCTTAGGGAAATTTAGATGTTTCAAGAATTTGGGATGCACGTATACTGGGAATGCAGAAATATATTTTGCACAAAACAAACATGAGAGAGAGACATTCCCAACCCCACCCATCTTAAAGAAGGAACATCCCTAGCACTCATGAGAGAAAAGAGAAGGAGAGAAGATAAGGACAGCGAAGGCTATGAGTTCACAAAAGGAAACTTCTGCTGAGACAGCCAAGAAGTACCTGAAGGCCAGACCTAAGAGAAGAAATGGCTGCATGATTCATAGGCAGACGGAACCACTGACACATTCAGTGGCCTGTGTCCAAAGAGCTACATGGAAGTTCAAAGGTAGTGATTGACCCAAAGGGTCAAAGTAAACAGAATGATGGTAACCTGGGTGGATCGGCAAGTGTATGATCAAGGCTTCCCATCATTTTAAGCTGCTAACTCCCTTTTGAAAATTGATGTGATCCATGAACAAGGAGTGAAAATCCAGGCAGGAAATTTACAAATGAGGCAACAGACTCAAGAAACTAACATACTCATCATAATTTATAAATGGCAGAGCATGGATTCGAACCTTTGTCCGCTTTATTTCAGAATCTAAACTCTTCACCACCAACCCTTCCTACTTCAGACTCCATCGATCAGTTATTCACAAAATGAAAGTTTCTCCATTGTTCACATAGAACATACATGAGTCACTCACCTGTATGAAGTACCATGAATGTTATTTGTGGATTTGTGTCTAGAAGATGAAATATTCTGGTGGGAGGCTACAATCAAACAGGCATAATTAAGCCTCATATATCCACATAAACATTCCAATGTATTTTTAATAAACAGGCTTAAATTGGCTCTTTAGGTTGATATAATATTAAAATGCTATTTGCAGAATAATTTTTAAAATAACTCCTTAAAGTTAAAAGTCACTTTGGTTTAGAAGTGTGCACTCATAAACTTGTTACATAATTTACTCCTTGTAATAATGTTATGGGGTAGGTCTTATTATTTACAGTTTGTATGCATAACTAGGGACAGAATAAGAATCAGAAAAGATAAATGAAGCCCTTGTATTGGTGCTACTATTTGAACAGACTTGTAGTTACATAATTTACTCCTTGTAATAATGTTATGGGGTAGGTCTTATTATTTACAGTTTGTATGCATAACTAGGGACAGTATAAGAATCAGAAAAGATAAATGAAGCCCTTGTATTGGTGCTACTATTTGAACAGACTTGTAAAATAGCTATAATTAATATAAGTATTAAATATCTAAATAACAAAATTAATATTTTAATGCTATTAACGGAAAAATACATCAAGCATGCATCCTTTCCTACAGAACATGCTTTCTATCCAACATTTCAAAGGAGTAATGTATAACAAACATGGGCATTTGGACATTTTATTAAAGCTTAAAAAACATTTAAACTAGAAAAACCTGAGTTGGTGAGTTTTGTTTGTTTATTGGCCTCATTATTTTCATCCTCTTAATTGACAGTGCAATTGGAGAACCACTTATGACAGGATGAATATGCCAAGGGGGCGCATATCATTACCGTTTTTTCCACAGGCCAATCGTAATTTATTTTAAGTGTTACTTCATAGAAAAAAGAAAGGTATGTTAGGTCACCTTGCCTTAATCTAGCAAATGCTTACCTGAAGTATTCACTGGAAAGGCATTCTTTGAATTGCAAAGCAATCAAATCAAACCACCTGTACTCTTCATAAAATCAGATCAGATGACTAATTAACTAGTCCCTCCTCCTTCATCAGGCAAGGATTCCCTCCTACGATGTCCTTAACAAATTTTCATTCATTCTCCCCCAAAATAGTGTTGGTGATGGGGAGCTCACTGCCCTCTTCCTCACATTGTAACAGAAATCACCTTCTGGTAACTTTCCAGTCCAGCGAGTACATTGGAAAGCCCGGTGCTGCCCTGCATCCACAGCACATTCATTACACAGAGAAGGCCCTCAATAAATATTTACCAAATAAAAGAGCAAAGAAACAGTAACTGACCCCATTTTAGCCTCTAGAGCCACACAGAATAAACTTACTTTTCTACATAATAATTTTTTAAGTAGTCAAAGAACCATAAATCTTCACCCTCTCCTTTAAATACGGTTAGACTTTATTGGGTGATGAATCCCAACACTGCATAGTTAAATTTTCTTGGGCACTTCCCCTCCCCCTAAGCTCTTAGGTTAAAGAGTTAATGCTTTGTGGGCAAACATTTCAGGGCCCTTCAAGTAATATGTTTAAATTAGAATAAAAATAAATAAAAATAAATTTTAAAAAGGAAATATGTTTAAATGTTTTTAAAAATTCTACAGCTAATGATGCCACTTCTCTTCAGTTTATTCTTTTACTAATTCAACAAATTATTAATTCAGATTTTATATATTAGTATATATAGTGGGAAGGTAAAAAATGTTTATATATAAAATATAAACAAAAATAAAATGATATATAAATACACATAAAATCTATTACATATTACTAATTATATATTACATATTATATGTTGTATTGTCATACCTAGGACATATAAATCAAATTACAAATAAAAGGTATATAAGATTATGCAAATGAAACAGTAATGTCAATTATGATAACAGAAAATAAAAATTTTGGATGACTAAAAGTTAGATTCCAAATAATTACAGTGATCTCTAGCCTCCTAGAATCTTTAATTGATGATGAATATATCAAATCAGATCATTTTCAAACTAAAGTGAACCTTGAAGCTATTTAAAATATTTATTTTATTGACAAAAGCAGAGTTCCTGGAGGTTTATTGACCTCAAAGATTACAAATATTTAGTAACAGACCAGAGCTAACTTCAAGTCTTCTGATCACCAGGCCATTATTAAATAATTATTAGAACACAAATATATTTATAGAATAAAATTCAGTAAATTAAAATGAAGCATGCAAGATGACTAGTTGCAAGAGGAATGGGTGATTGAAAAACAAGTTGTTTATTCATCTTACTTAATGCCAAAACCATGGGAAAGAGCAAAAAGTGTAATGTGGCACTTTCAGCAATCATCTCTAAAAAGTCATCATTTGTCTTACAGGAATGAGATGAAGCACTTTACACAATTGCACTGCAGTAAGAGAAGAATTTCTCACCTGCAGATGATAACATAAGGACAGCGATAACAGAAAACAAGATACTTTGTGAACATCTGTAAGAGGAAAATATTCAGGAGCAGCGCATTAATCAATACCAATTGAATGTGGTGAGCAAGTAATGCATACTTTATTTAACCACTTACCATTTGACTCCAACCACATAAATTCATTTCTTACCGTTAAATAAACTTGGAATACTGCACAGCTCATAAATATAAATTTTCCTTGCATGTGCAGTAGACTGTTTTAAGTTAATGCACTTGCAAGCAACAATCCTTTACATTTTGCTACTGCTTGTTACAAGCCACTTCCATGGCATCCATATTCAGCAATCTAAAACAAGAACAAAATATGGGCAATCCTATCACCACTCAACTGATATTTCCCATCACACGTAAATAATGAAAAACCTAAAATTTGAAAGTATTGCTTGCTTCAGTTATGGTACTTCTTTACAATATCAAAATAATCAAAATACCAATATTAAACAATGGTCCTTTATTTCTGTTTCTCTATAGCGTGTTCAAAAGAAACACGGAGGGGGAAAAAAATTATTTGAATAAAACTATAAAGATTCTCCTAAACCATCAGGTATAAAACTATAAACTTAACCTAATAAGACAATATCTATAGACATCAAAATCTATTTTTCCAAATCCCATACTCTAATAGAAGGATTTATATGGATCTTTAGAAATAGGAGGACATATAAATGGGACCTAATAACATGTCTAAAATCTTGTGACTCTTTCAAAATGATAGATAATCTTTTTAGATTCAACATATGTCTATGCCATGGAACTACAGAATAACATATGTCTATGCCATGGAATTACAGAATCCCCAGAGCTGGAAAGCAACTTAGTTGTTCCATTCAATCTCCAAAAGAATAGGAAAATCCCTGCCATGGAATTCCTGACACATTTCATTCAGCAGCTACCTGAATGGCACCAATGTTGGAAAGCTTGCACATTCATAAGCAACCTGTAGCATCACTAGAAGTTAAATGGAAATAGGAAGAAAAGCAATTTTTGATAAACACTCACTATGTGCTGGAGTGGGTTTCAAGTGGGTTTCAGTTTGCAACCTATAAAGGACTGTCTGATGCCAATGTATAAGATAAATGGCAGAAATAACTTTCAATTACGATTAGGGGACGAATACTGTAGCACAAGTGATGATGTAGGTTTGAACTAAGCACTACCAGTGGAGATGAAAAGTGTGGGGTGGAAGTGGCAAGACTTGTGGGGTTTCCATTTAGCACAAAATAACTCTGAGCCTTTTTATTTCTGAAAACATATCTGAGTATGCAATAAAGTTGCTCTGGCTCTACTACACTAACCCCAGCCCAGAATACAGGATAACAACAATGACAGTGATTATAATAGCCAATTTTATACCGAATGCCTAATATGTGCCGGCCACTCTTCTAAGCACCTATTCTATACTTTCTACTTGAATCCTCACAACCCTAGGAGATAGGTCCATTGTTATGCCCTTTTTATACCAAGGGAACTGACACACAGAGAGGTAAATAACTTCCAAGATTATTCAACTGATAAGAGGCAAAGCCAGGAGATCTAAATCTAGAATGTAAGCTGAGGACCAGGATGAAGGAGGCTATTTCATACAGACAGGGATAAAAAATAAAGATCATACTGAAGAATAGCCCATTCCATTCTCATTTCTCCTCCCTCTACATTCTTCTTCCTATCTGCTTCATTGTCTGTCAGGACAGAGAAAGATATTTGCCTTATTATGCGCCCGAGTGATTGGATTTATTTCTAAGGACTTTGCTTTAAGGATGAACGTCTCAAGAGAAATACCACCCTTTATTTTTATTAGAATGCAGAAGGCATACGTGATTATATGATGTGAAGGCTTTTAATAATTTCAAAGCAAGTTGCTACCATTGAAATGAAATTTTTAAAAAATATTGTTAGACTTTAATATTGAAGTAAATGAATTACCAATGCCCCTATTGTATTCATTTGTTCATTGTAATTTAAGTTATTTAGATTTGGGTTTTTAAGACATATACTCCTTTCCAAGAGAGACTGCACTTATTCCAAGAAATATATTCATTGTTCATGTGGTACTTCATAAAAGTCAAAGAAATCTCAAGATATAAATAATCTTATAGATAATTAAATGTTCCCTGGTTTATGCAGTAATCAAAGAGTTCAGCAGTTATGTCAAGGGCTTTGTGTAAATTCAGAGGATGACAGAGGTGGAGCAAGTACCTAGACCTTGAAATCATCACCCATGTTGAGAAAAGAACTTTAAAGTGCAACTGACAATGTTCTTGGCCAAGTGCTCTTCCTGCCCATGCTTCAACATGTGTACCTTATTACCTGTTATTAGACAAGGCACCTGCCTGATGAAAGAGCCTTTCAAACAGGCCTTTCTTGTTTTGTTATTGTTGTTGTTGTTGTTTCTTTTTTTTCTTTTTTTTATTTATTTTTTTACAAGCAGGCCTTTCTATCCTCCCTGGAATACTACCCACCTTCAGAGTTCTGATTGCTCGTTTCAACAAAGAGTTATTAGATACCAATAAAAATAATATGAGTGCATGGGACCGAAAACAGTACTCCTGCCTTGGGTACTTACTTTCTGCTAAGGATAAAACAGACTTATAATGTGGCTGTAAAGTGCTATGCTAAGTCCACGTGGAAATGATTATACCAGTGTAGCAGTGATTACAGACATAGTCCTCCCAATCTCATGGGATAATAGTTGAGACTGAAATCTCCCTCCTTGTTTATTGCTTCTAATTTAAGGAGCTTGTCTTTAGCTCAGAGAGGCTGTGTTGATGTTTGGGTGGGTAGCTTTCCAAGTTAGAGCATATGAGATGAGAGCCAATGTTTCCCAACAGAATCTCTGAGTAAAGAGTCAAGATCTTCCCCCAGAGTAACTGAACTTCCATTTCAATCCCACCAGTTAAGTTCCCTCCCATCATCTGTCAGAATTGTCACTGATGATAATGGAAAATCCTGAATGAAAGCTGGCTATAAATTTACAATCCAGGATTTTCTAAACTACTGAATCAAACTTCAAGGAAATAAAAAAGTCATGCTATTATGTAAAAAGCCAAGTATTTTGGAGTCATTATAGCTGGATTTTAATCCCAGATCTACCGATTCCTGTTTATATAATCTTGGGATATTTTTTAAAGGTATCCAAGCTCCAAGTTTTATTCTTAACTATAAAATAAAAATAACAATATTAAACTAGTACATTGTCTTAAGATTAAAATAAATACTGTATGTAAAGTTGCTGGCACTAAGGTAGAAATCAAAATTATTTCTCTTTTTTTGCCCCAACCCCTACTCCCTTCCTTTAACCTTGCTTTTGGCTTATCCAACTCAGGAGATAATTCTTCATTTCTAGACTGTACAAATCCCAACACACAACAAGGGCCATACATCCTTGTAAGGACATACCACAACCCGGAGGCACACCCTGAAATTTACAAAGTTCAAGTCAGGTCTTCCACTTCTAGAGGCCCAGACTGTGATCCCCGGGGCCTCCTCCGGCCTGCATCAGCACTACAAATCAGGCCTCCGACCACTGCTGTAGAATTTAAGGTCCAGCAGCTCACATGAGGCTGAAGCTAACTGTGGAAAGTTTTAAATGTTCCCTATTCATTTCTGCTACACACTTCTCTAGGAAAACTCATGGCCAGCTAAACACATCTTGCTCTGACTCCAGATACCGTTACTCATCACACAGGCAGTCCCCTCAAATAGCCACAGCCACAGAATACTCTGGGCTCCCTCTCCCACCCCCTTTGCTCAACCTCCCAGTGATCACCTTCCTCTCAAAACTGCCCATTACGCCTTCTGGAGGACTTACTCTAAGGTCAGTATTTACACTTTAGTGAATGTTGTCAGAGGAATCTATAGGAATTTCCACGATATTTTCTCAAAACATTGTAAACTTTATTAGTGAAAGAAAGTAAGGAGGAAAATAACATGCTCCAGTTGAGCTAAAAGCGTTTATCACCGGAGAATACATGTGGTGTGGGAAAATGTCTCTCTTCCTCGGGGTCATAAATACAATTAAATTTACCTGCACTTTAAAAAGCCCAAAGACAAGCACATTAGTGAACTGATGACAAGTGTTCCCTGAGCTTTGATTTATGTTCTACGATACAATCTCCACACGAAAAATAAACTGAGGAACAATAACACCAGCAGCACTCAGAGCACAGTGGTACTTGGAGAACAAGCAGGAAACAAAAACAGTAGCCTCAGTGGGTTTTGTCTCAGCCTCCAGAGTCATCCTGAGCCATCAAGTACGGCTGAAAGCCTTTCACATGACCCTCCCTGAAGGCTGGGCACGCAGCGGCATTTTTCCTTCAAACTCAACATTTTATAAGTAATCTCATCTAACATAACTATTTCCTTGAACATAATAGCATTTATCATGCTCAGGTGGATAAAACTCTAAAATTTTAGTTCGTAAAAAGCCTGCCAGAATGTCTTTTGCAGAATAAAATTTCATTAAAACAAAACAAAACAGCTAGAGAATCATTAAACTTCAACTGGATCTGGAAAACTGCAAGTCAATGAAATTAATTCACTGAGACTGTGAGGTAACTAAGTGGAAAGACAAGACATAAAATGGTTGTAATCTACTTGGGTATTCCACAGTAGTCAGTAAAAAAAATGCCAAGGGGAATTATATTATTAAAAAACATCAGTAGCCAGAATTGTGCAATTTTACATTCAGTGTTAACTAAGTTTTATGGACTATGTATCTTCATTTGGTTTATTTCAGACCTATTTTTTTAAATTTTCAACTAATCTCTATTATAACTATCTTGAAGGTAGAGACTTAGTTATCCTTATTATTAAGTACTGGGCCCTGCACAGTCACATTAAAAAAAAAAATACACTCTCCCTTTATTTCATATAGTCAACAGAGAGAAAAAAA
>NW_007730835.1:101573-113412 GCF_000696425.1 Galeopterus variegatus | reverse complement strand
CAGACTGGTTCCCGCTCACTGGCTGAGCGAGGTGCGGGTGCGACACTGAGGGTTGCGATCCCGTTGCTGGTCCCGGTCCGGTATGGGTGCGACACTGAGGGTTGCGTTCCGTTGCCGGACACAAAAAAAGACAAAAAAAAAGGAAAAATAATATAAACTTCAGATACAGTTTGCTTAAGGATTAAGTACATAAATGACAATGTACCTTAGTCATGATATACACTGGGAATCAGCAAAAGTAAGGTCATTTATTAATATTAATTAAAGATATGAAAAATCTAGTACAGTTAACTACCTTAAAGTTAAAAATTTTTTACATTCTACTGTGGGTAGACATTTAATTTACAAAAACAGAATTTACAAGTCAATCCACATTTTCTTCACCCTCGCAGAAAAGTTATTCATATTTTACAAAACTTTCCAGTTCAGAATCAGTCCTGCTAAAACAAACAAACAAACAAACAAAACACATCTGCATATCAAACAATGTTTTGAAGTTCAGATATGTATCAAGGTCCACAGATTGGATAGGCCTTTCAGATTATGCTGAATTTTATTACCACCCTTTCCTACAGAACATAATTGCTTTTTATAATAGTATAAATATGTGAAAATATCCTCTGGGTATAAATTATTTGGAAGAAAGATTGTTTGGCAGATGCTCTTGAAGAAAACAATAAGTTTCTCAGTGCTTTTACTAAAACATATGGGCTGATTGGTCCTTTTCTCTAAAAAGCAAATACACTAGCTGATCACATTTGGAATTTATGGGGTGGGTAAGTGTATTTATGCTTTGATGAAATCTTTTAGAAATAAGAGGACTTAGCTAAAGGGTAATTACCTTTTCACCCAGTGTTTCTGCCAGGTGAACTGGGACCGTGAACCCTTAGGAATAAAGCCACAGGCTGGACAAGGAAAATGAAAAATTATTACTGGAAAAATTCCTATTAATAAGTATTAATAATACTCAAGGATAACATTACAGGTTTTGAGAGGAAATTACCCACAAACACACTTTGGTAACAGTATCAGTCACCTATTGAAACAATATGCTACAAAAAAAGGCCATCCGAAACTCAATAGTTTACAACCACAGGGATGTACTCCCGTACCCCTAGGTCTGATGGTCAACTGTGGTTCCACTGACTTGGGCTTGGCCAGGCTAGCTGGACAGCTCTGCTTAAGGCTGTGGGTCTATAAGTCTTGGCCTTAGGCTGTGGATTGGGCTCAGATTCACATACCATATGTGCAGCCTGCAGTGCAGGTTGATGATCTAGTTACTGCCTGGGGATGTTATGAGTACAAAATAGGTCAAGAACTCTTAGTGCCTCTGTTTGTGTCATGTCTGCTAACATTTCACTGGCCAAAGCAAGTCATATGACCAAACCCAACATCAGTGGAGCAGGTAAAATGCTCAACCCACATGGGTTCCTGACCTCCTACCTGGATCTTGTCAGCTCCCCTTACTTTAGGAGCTGGTCCATGATTTCCAAATCTTTGATAAATGGTTGAAAATCTCTAGAATCATGGTATTGACAACAGCCTGGTTCAAAACCAAGTTTCCTCTACAAACTGCCAGTCTTAACTTTGTGATTCCAGTTGATGGCAACTCCTGGAAGAGCTAGCCCAGAAATGGGTTAGGACAAACCTCTTCCCCTCCTTGCTTATTATCTTTTCCCAACAGGTCTGCTGCTGAGTTCCCAAAGTGCATCGTGGCTGAGGCCTTCTGAGCTAGGTTACTATACAAATTTGGTACTTTGTACACCTGGAAATTTACTGCCTCCCTTAGGCACTTTCTTAACCAACTTTGAATTTTATTTCTTTTACATACAACTAATTTATTAATTATTCTTCTTATGCAAATTTAATATATAAATTTATGTATTAATTTTGTCCAAGTGATGTTTGGATTAGGTTAGGCAGTTGAGAGAGTTTAGGTTTTAAGCCACTGGCCCAAGATCGCAGGTTAATCAAAAGAAAGAAAAGTAAAGCCAAGTTCTTTCCACTTTCATTTCACTGAGTGTAGAACTAGGGCTGGAGCTCACAGACCCCTCGAGCCTGTTGTCCAGACTGGATCACAAACCCTTCACACACAGGTCTACAAGCTAGGTAACAGGAAAAGGTCCTTGGAGCCATAGGTGAAGAAACAATTGGCTTTATTTTCAATAGGCTGGTCAGAGACGTGAGCTCTGCTGACCAGCAGTTCAAGAGCTGCTGCCTCACACACCGAAAAGCATACAAAAATAGCAAAAATGCCAAAGGATATACAGATGCTCATGCACACTAACTCTACTCCCACACAACTTGTTTACAAAAGATGTGCTGCACCACACCCAGCCAGACCTGAGGCAAGGGGCTCTAACTACTCCGTTTTCCTCACACTGAGCCACTAACTCTGCCTCTCCCTGCAAATCTGTTTAGTCTGTGTTATAGACTAAATGTTTATGTCCTCCATAAATTCACAGTTGTCCCTTCATATCTGTGGAGGTTGGTTCAAGGATTCCCGCTAGATACCAAAATCCATGTATGCTCAAGTCACTGATATGAACAGCATAGTATTTGCATATAATCTATGCACATCTTCCCATATACTTTAAATCATCTCTAAATTACTTAAAACATCTAAATCAATGTAAATGCTATGTAAATAGCTGTTAAACTGTATCAGTTCTTTATTTGTGTTATTTTTTATTGTTGCTGTATTGTTATTTTTTATTCTTGTTCTCTCGAACATTTTCAATTTGCAGTTGTATAGAACCCACAGATACAGACAGCCCTTTGTATATTAAAATCCTAATCCCAAATGTGATGGTATTAGGAGATGGGGACTTGGGAAGTAATTAGGTAATAAGCATGGAGCTCTTATGAATGAGATTAGTGGCATCGCCCAAGGGCACCAGAGAGCAATTTACTCTTTTCTGCCATGTGAGGACACAGCGAGAAGTCGGCAGTCTGCAACCCAGATGAGGGCCCTCACCAGAAGCCAACTGTGTCAGCACCTTGATCTCAGACTTCCAGCCTCCAGAACTGTGAGAAATAAATTCCTGTTTATAAGCCACCCAGTCTATGATACTTTCTTATGGCAGCCAAAGTTGCTATAGTTAAAACCCGAAAAGTTGCCTGTTTTTGCCTGAAGTGTTATTTACTTAGCATATTCAATGAAACAAAAGAGATTAAAGACCTGTTTATCAACTTTGTAATCATCTTATAAAATGTATAGTCTTTAACATGAATCTTATGATATTCATTAGTGTGCATTTGAACAAATAAAATTAAGCATTTAATCTTCAACTCCTGTTCCTTTTTTTATTCCTCCCTATAAGATGAATTTCCGTCTTCACTAACTTGTTTCCATAAATATAACAAATGCCTTCATGCCTGCAAAGACTTTCTAACTTTCAATAAGATTAATCATTAGACTTAAAAGTCCTTACTTTGTTATATTTCATCTGTTAATGTATTCACACAACAGTAACTGGCTGAGCACATTGTGTGAATAAGTCTGTGCTGGTCACCAGGGATGCCACATCAAAGACACACATGACGGTTTTGCGTCTTCTAATCAGAGTCCCATCTACTTTATAAGATACAAGCACTGATGCAATTTTAAAGGCTTAGGATATTGCTAATTTTGTAACATTTTAATCTCTGGACACACTATTTGTCTCCAGTAGTTTCACTGACATTCAGTATTTTCCACAGATATTCTGCTATTGCTCTGGACAAGTTTTGCTTTAACTGTATTAGAAAGAGCAATTCATTTGACTTCTTACCATTGTCTTCTTATTTAAATATTACCCTTATCTGAAGTATCTTTAATAAAGCTAAAGAACTGATGATATGTGAAAAATACGCTAACGAATACATTAGTCACAACATTTTACTTGGAATGCTTCATCCGTGGTAGATCAGAAACTCTTATTACTGCCCCCTTAAATTTTAAAAGTATATATGTGAAATAATACTCTATGAAAATGTCTGTTCCTCTGGGATTCACTAAAATTCAATATGTACCCTAGTAGGAACAAATGTGAAAAACAAGTGACAATTTCAACTATATATATATTTGTAGTAGAAACATTTGACATTGATCAACATTTCTGTTGATTTATTTTCTATCTTCATATGATCTGAACATCGTTATTTCAGAGCTTGATGTTCTTCCCTTTAAAATAAATAATATTTCCCATAATACTGACTAAATCTCACTGGGGCTAGATTCACATATACTTGCAAAATAGACCATTACATTATGAACTACAGAAGCATTTCTTATTTTCATTTTAAGTTCTTAAAGCAAATATTCAGATATTTTTGCATCCTGAAATATTACATTGTATAGCATGAACTCAAACAAATGAAATTAGTTATATTTGACCAGTTTTCATCTACAAAAATGGCAATATTCATGTATCAACCTAACAGTTATTTATTTGTCTAGTCTCTTCCTAGAAATGGGAGCTCTTCTTGGCCAGGAAGTGTACCTTATTCCTATTTGGAAAAGCTGAATACCCATAAGGGTCTTCCTGCACCTGAAGAACTATTTAGGTTTGGCTCAAGCATTCCTTCTGCACCTGCACCCTCCAGTGCCCTTTGCAAGATTCTAACTATCCAGAATGGGTCGCTCTGGCCCTGACTTCAAGTTGCTCCTAAAGGGTTCTTACGGGGATCAAATGAGAAGATGTATACAAGTATGAAACCCTGAATGCAATGCCTGTCACATAGTAAGACTGTAATTCATTAGTACTTATTACTAATTTTATTATTGCTAAGATAGGAGCATGTACAAAGATAAGTGACCTCTTACATGGAGTTCTACCAGGAGCAATGAGATGAATGTATCAGCTAAGGCTTCCGTGAGGTATCTGAAAAGACTGAATGATTTTCACAGATATATGGAGTAAGAATTAGTGAAGAAGGGCAATGGCAAGTAGCTGATATGCCTAGAATACAAGGAATTGTAAAGGGTTAGAAATCTTGATTCTCATTTGATTTTTAGAATAGGGTTTTTAGGTAGCCCTCAATTTAGGGGACAAAAGTCCACAGATATAATGGCAAAACCCCACCTAATCAATTCTAATCACTGTTTAGAGATGGGATTATGTACTTTAGTCAAAGTACATACTGATCGTTGTTAAAATATGTTGAAGGAATTGCTAGGGAAAAATGTGAAAAAAATGTTTGCTAAGGGGCAAGCTGTTTGTTGGTGGAAACTTTAGAGACAATTATCATAAGAATGTAACTTATGCTTAAATCATTTGGGGAGAGGTTATATTTTGGCTTAGATAATGATCACAGTCTTATCAATTTAGCTTTTCACAAACTACTTTGAATGTTACTAGTCTCCATTGTTTAAGCTATACTTAGCTATAGATAACTTTTGTCACATTGCCCATGTCTTTGTGTCCTTTTGAAATGATTGAATCAACTGATTTTTCTTGTGAAACTTCCTTGTCTTTACAATAAAAAACAGATGCTAACTTTGAATCAGGCCTGTACCCAGTTTTCTTGTTCTAACAGAGGAGCTGCTGAGGTGCAGTCCCTTTGGGCTTCTCACTGTATTCATGTTGCGTTGAGTGATCTTTTTTTCATTTCCATTTAACAGTGAGAAGTGTAACAAGGAACGGCGCTGTAGATGAGGCTGAAAGGATCAATTTAGATTTTAAAGTAGTTAATCCCATTGATACAACACATTCATACTTTCAATAGTTCTTGTTACATTTAGAAAGAAACCTATATAATCTTGTACGATCATTCCTTCTCTTTAATAAACAAAGTTGTGTTAGGAATCACAGAAATGCTCTCATCTCTGACCAGCACCACATTTCCAAAGAGATTTCATATTTCAACCTATCAAGATTTCAAATATGATTTCTTAATATCCCTATGCAATTTAAAAATCATGCAGTACAAATTGTGGGCTAAAGAGTCATTCAACATTACATTTTCAATAAATATTTCTGTATCTCATACTATTATGCCATTTACTTTGATGTCCTCTAGATTGGTCTTAAGGGAGAGGAATTAAAAACAAATTATTTCTGAGAAGGACCCTTTAGTCATTTAAAATTCGCTGGACAACATTAAAAAAAGAAAAGTAAAAAGGGGATGATTTTCTTTTTTGTTAATGAATTTTCACAGTACTTAGTATGTGCCAGGGACTGTGCAAAGCTCTTTTCATACATAGTTTTATCAAACTCTCACACCCACTTTGTGAAGTATGATGATCCACATTTTACAGATGCAGAAACTGAGGACTGCGCCAAGTTAGGCAATTTGCTCAATGTCCCACCATGAATAAGTTGAAGGGCCAGATTTAATCCTAGGTGTGTCTGACTCTGGAATCTGGGCTTGAGTAGTTGATACCTCTGAGCAGCTAGAAGTTCTGTGTTATCAACCCGTATAATTAAAATTTAGCTCAGTCTAAAACTGCCAACCAAGGTATAGCTACACAAGCACACAAAATTCCCCCATTCATCATTCTATTGCCAATAAAAGAACATATTAGTTTTACCTGTACATTTGCCTTTTTAAAATATGCCATAAATAAAAAAAGAAATGAAACTGGGTCATTTCTAGGAAATGCATGAGTATATAATTAACATATACTTACATATTTATTTTATAGCTAGGCAGTAGTGACTCTGATAAATTAAAGACTCTTTTTCTTTAAAAAAAATAAATCCTAGTTTTCAGTAAAAGCTAAACAAAATCAAAATTACTGAACTTGCTTATAGTTATTCTAATTGTCTCCTTGAAGGCAGAAGCTATTTCTCATTCATCCATGTATCCCATATACCTGGCACAAGCCCTAGAGATGGCACTTTATAAAGGTCATTGAGTTTAATTTATTTAAAGGAACACTGAAGAGACATGCATGCATGAAACGCAGGCACCCAGGCTCTAGAGGCTTTAGCAAAATATGTCACAATCAACAGACTTGCCAAAAGTAGTTAAAAGATAGAGATTGAAGCTGTGTTTTTAAACATGCCACTATTTTTAGTTTATTTGATTAGATAACTTTGTGCTTTCCTACTATGTACTAGGAAATATGCTACAGTCTTTACGTGGAGCATCACACTTAACTTTCATTTTCATTTTACTAATAAGAAAGTTGAAGTTCAGAGAGTTTTAAGTAATATGACCAGTGAGTAGCAAAGGTAGGATTTTAAGCCCAACGACTTTATTATTTATTGTTATTTACCCTAAACCTATGCTATACAGCCTCTCAAGAAGCACTAATAATCTATATCAGTTTTCTCATTTATAAAATTACATAGTGCTATATTATAGTTCTGTTTATCCATACCTAAAAGCTATATTGTCTGGCATCATATATATACCTGACTATCATAAGGGACTTGTTATAGAGATTCACCCTTAAGTGGTTATATTTTTACCTTTTTTTCAGTTTATCTATTTGTACAATATTTTAATAATAGAGGTAGGAGGGAAAAGGAATGAAGTGAGGAAATGTTTCTATTATCAAAGTGTTTCTTCAATTACCAGCTTTCCTCTTCACAACTACATAAATAAGGACATTTTACTACCCTAATTAATATCCATTTTTAACACTATGCCATGTTTTTATTTCCATCCTCTCATTAAAAAATCTAATGAGCATTAGCAAGCTGACAAGGATAATAAATGCCAACAATTCATATTCAGTTATTAAAGCTAATGGTTTTCCCATTGGAATGTAATATATGTTTCAGCTTTTTTGCCAAAAGCTCAATGATACTTTTATCTCCGGTCGACCAATTGCACATTTAATTTAATACCTATTAAACGCAAACAGCAACCCAGAAATTACATTAGAGTGGTTACCCGAGCCATCAAGAGCCAGCAACTAGAAAGTGAAGATTAGGTAAAGGATTAATGTTTGTCGCAGAATAGAAATGATAAGTACTTCTGCCTCAGCAAAGTGGCCCTTTTGAACAGACAAAATAAGTCATATGACAGGTTCTGGGCCCAACAGCAGGACAGATGTTACTGCTTCTCACACAATTCTAAGAGAAATACCGTTCTAAACATTCTTGTTTCCAAGAACCCTTCGACTAAGTAAATATTAGCTCTAAATTCTATTTTTTAGAGTTTTCCAAAAACTACATTCTTTTTCTTGCAATACTAGTTCTCTGAACTAGTTCTCTCTGCTAATTCGACACTTTCTTTCAAAAGGAAGGGAAGAGTCTTTTTTTTAAGTAAGGTAAATTAGAAAAGCTGCAGACGTTGATTTGGCTTTCCTTTGTGTCTGATGAGCATTTGGACATGAAATGAGGAAAGACGTCAAGAGTGTACTGCTCACTGGCATGGATATGTTTCCTGTCTGAAAAGTGAATTAAGCTAAATCTAGACAATATCACATGCCACTTGTTAAATACTGTGATATAGTCATTGATTTGGAGCTTGCACATCATTGCTCAAAGTATAAAATGATTTTACATTCATTTTTAATTCATTTTATACTTTTCTTCAAAATGTTTTGTTTTCTTCAAAATGAGTAATATCATAATCGATAAAGTCTAAGTGTTCCTTTTAGATTCAAATTCAAGAAACATCAAGGAAATTTCAAACTCCTTTTTTTCTAAACATTTAAAATATCTCCTGACTTTACAAATCAATATGAGAGTACTTCAAAAAGTCTGTGGAAAAATAGAATTTAAAGATAATACAATCCTTCCATTAACTTTTTGAAGAGCCCTCATATATGCAAGTATTAGACTATAAATCCAGGAAAAAGTAAGACCTTGTGTGTTAATTTTTGTATTTTTTTAAATCAATGTATTAAACAAAAATTATTTTTATCACAAGCATGAAATATTAGTCAAAGAATTAAGATTGCTAAAACTTGAGGTAAGTGAACTTAGTGATGAAGGTTGTTGGAAGAGACAGTAGTGTTTTTTAAAAAAAATAAGATAAATTAGAAAAGAGACAGTCATCCTTGCTTTGTGACACATCTGTAATGCCAAGATTGCAAGGTCCTCACTGCTCTTTTACCCAATCCAATATGCAAGCTGATAACATTGAGAAATGAAACAATGTCTTCCTCTCCACACCTCTGACAAAAAACAAGATTGCTTACTCTTGCTATAAAAGTGGTGAGTTCCCAATCTCAGTATTCCTGTTGCAACACAAACCTACTGTGTGTAGATCACACATCTGAACCTATTTTCAGCATTGCCCCCATGGGACTGCAGCAGAAAGGAAACCAGTACAAATTCACTGACACTCATGTGCTGTGAGTAATAAGGTATTTGGTCTCTGATTCTGGAGTCTCCTATATTCTGCCAGCACCCATGAAACATAAGCTAATTCAGGAACATCTAGAGAGGGCACCATCAAATCCAAGACCTGACAAAAGTTACATAAGGTAAGGTTAATTAACCTCTCTAAGCTTCACTTTCCTCCTCTATAAGAGACAGGATAATGCCCATCTTGAGAATTTTTAAGAGGATTGAATGATAGTGTGCCTCTGAAGTCTCTAGTACAAAGAAAATGCTCAGCAAATATTTGCTTTTCCTTAAGTACTTCCACATAATGGATTATCTAAAACCATGTCAGAAAAAGGTTAACTTTATTCTAGGTGTTTTATATTTCTCACATATATTCAAGTCTGCCTTGCAGTCATTAGGAAATTTTTGTAGAAATATAATATTAAATCACATTAAATCACTATATTTAACCCTATTTGATCTCATTATAGTATTTCTTTAATACACATTTAAATTCTATTCATTAATATTCTATTTTTAAATTTTTCTCTCTTCATGAATTATAGCAGTAGTTTTCTATTTTCTGCTTTCTGTTAGGTTTCATAAAATAAATTGAAGATTCTCCATTATTTCTATACATTTTAGAAGACTATGGTAAACAATAGAATTATCTTATATTTTTTTAAATGTGTACTAGGTAGAACCCTAATCTTTTAAATCTTCATTATGATGAGCACTTTCATAGGGCATAGTTCTTGGACAAATCTGTCAGTGTCCTTCACTGTTATTGCTCTAGTCTTAGGGACAGAGATTTCTTAGGGACAGACATTGTCAGTTGTTTAACCCACATTCCCTTTCTCACCACCACTACAGAGGCTGGAAAGGTAATGTACTTGTTTTCTAGCTCCTCTTGCAGCTTAGTGGAGCCACGTTGTCTCAGTTATGATTGATGCACTGAAAAGGAAAACCCAATGTTTGTTGTGGCAGATTGAAGGTAGCTGGGGGAGGACCTCCTCTCACCAACTGCCTTATTCATCCTTCTTATTGGCCCATTACCATAGCTCCCGCCTTACATCTCCACCTTCACTACTAAAGGAAGCTTCATAGTGAATGTCTTCATGACCCCACCCCTGCCACCGTGAGCTAGACTCTGGTGAAGTCCCCACATCTTTGGTTTGCTGCCTGCTTCCCAACTCCTTGCTCCCAGGCTTTGCTGGTCTGACTTTAGCAGTTCATTGCACTCTTTTGTGGAAACCCAGATACTTACTTTCCCAGTTCCCTTCTTTACCTCAGTTAAACCACTGGTGAACCAGCACTTCCTCTGGTCCAAGCATATCTTCACTACGTATATATACTTTCCACAAATTCCTCAGTCACTTCTGTTATAGCACTGACAGTAATTTTAACACACACACACAAGTGCACATGTGACTTTTGGTCACTTCGATAGGATTAGAGGAAAAATAAATCGTTCCAAATAAACACACTGAAACAAATTTACCCTCCACATATTCTGGAAGACAGTGATAATACTCATATAATTTAAAAGGTTAAGAAAGATTAAAGGGATCAATGATAACCTGGGGCAGAGGAAACTGCTAGGAAACTATTTACAGAGATTTACATGAGGCAATCTCAGTTTTCTGTGAAACTGAGGATATCTCCCATAAGAAAAATGGCAGAAGAAGCAACAGGACCCATTAGGTGAATGAACTGGACATGAGGAACAATGGAGAAAGAAACCAAAAATAAGCTTAAGATTTCAGTCCTGTAGGACACTTTACAGAAATAAGCAAGTTGGAGGCAGAGGGGAAGATCTTGAGTGTGAAAAATAAGGCAATTTTCAGGGGGTTTTAGAGTTCTGTGTTAGGTGTGAAAACAGACTGCTAAAAGAGAAAATACCCTGATGATGGATGAAGATACAGGACAAACTTGTGGCCTGGTGTTGCAGATCCGAGAGCAAGTCATCAACCCAGATGCGTTCTCTGAAGCTCCCCAAGCAGACGGCTTCCCTGAGAGATGTGAGGGGAGAGGGTCACGGGACCAAGACATGAGTTCTTGGTTGGAATCATAAAAAAGAAGATAAAGCCTAAAAGAAGAAAGCTGGAACATTTCAAATATTAGTTTCAGTTTCTTTAAATTAATATTTGTAGCCGTAACTGAAATTTTTCCTCTTCATTTTAGCTCCATTTTTCCAAATTGACTCTTGCTTTGTTGTTCTGTAACCATATTTTTGACTGTCTGCAACAACTTTGTGAAATTTCAAGATTTTAGTGATATATTCTGTTATTCAATTATATAGAAACTGAAATTTTCTATTATTTTCAGTCCCATCACATTCATAAAAAAGCTATGAAAAAACCAAGTATGAGCTTTTCTACTAACTACAATCTAAGCTACCTACCTCAATATGTAATGTAATTATTATCTAGTTTGTGATACTTGGGCCAATTTTCAGTCTAATTTGTGATGTTGCTAGCCAAGTCACTTTAATTAATTCAGTAAATAAAGTTTCATGAGACCCTCCCTATACCAGGTACTTTGCTAAAAATCAATACTCTCAAGTGTACTTTCTTCATTCACCACACTTTTAATATTGTCATTGAAATAATGCAGTTTACATGATG
>NW_007730835.1:96315-101213 GCF_000696425.1 Galeopterus variegatus | reverse complement strand
TTTTCAGTCTAATTTGTGATGTTGCTAGCCAAGTCACTTTAATTAATTCAGTAAATAAAGTTTCATGAGACCCTCCCTATACCAGGTACTTTGCTAAAAATCAATACTCTCAAGTGTACTTTCTTCATTCACCACACTTTTAATATTGTCATTGAAATAATGCAGTTTACATGATGATTTAGACCTGCTAGCTTCATTGTTTCAACTCTTCTGACACTGGAAGAGGCGGTAATCACAAGATTGTTTTGAATATGGTAATGTCCCATCAAAGAAAAAACCAGATAGAATAAACTTTTAAGACAGAATATATACTGAAAAAAATCAATGGAAATAAGTTAGCAATACAGTTTGGAGAAAACAGGAGTATAGTTGTGACAGGAAAATAATTTTTTTTAAGTCAGTAGAAAAGAAGATCCTATTTTATTAATCCAAAATGATCACATCTCAAGTACATCCCAGAGAAATCTTGCTGGGATGATTGTGTTCAAAGGCTCAATGTGTTTGTAAAATCCATATGCCTTCAGCAAAAAAAGAACAAAGGCAAGGCAAGGCATTAAAGAATGGCTAAAGCATTCTAAAGTCATACTACTAAGTCCAGTACATAGACTTGAAGCTCTGTACTTGAAACCTCAAAATCAAGTTACTGCACCTCACAGCAACAAGCTGAAAAGGAATTATTCAGCAGAGAAAAACAAGATAAATTTCCCCAAAAGCAGGCTGGAATAAAATAAAGTTACTGAAAAAGTAAGAAATACAACTCTACCAGCCAGGAGAAAAAAGATGCCTTCTGAAACAATGAAAGAAAGTACATCAGTTGTATTAAGAACAAAACAGAAATATGTTTTTCATTAGTGATATAGAAAAAAAATTTTTTAATAAAATTAGATGGATACTTGCTGTTGTAGGAATCTTAGGTAAATAAACATATAAGCAAACAGAAAATGCACAAGATACATGATCATCTACCCTTAATTCTACTGCCTTCATCACACATGTAGTCATTATGGGAAATGAGTTTTCTCATTGAATGTGGGAATGCATCGGGCACTATGCTATGTCCTAGGCCACAATGGTGCCCCTTCTGAGTATGGAGTCAGGTCAGGAAACAGCTAAGCAATTGTGTGTGGTGTAAACATGTGACAGTGATATGAGGTGTTATAAAAACTTGCAGAAGGGATGCCTCATCCAGAGGTGAGAGGTCAGGAAAGGCTGTTTAGACTGGGGGGCGGAAGATGAGGTGAGAAAGGACAGTTAGAAGGTAGCCAGATGAAGAAGGGGGAATTAGTCAAGGAAGAGGGCACAGCCTGAGAAGGGCCAGAAGTGGGACAGCACAGAGGCTCAAGGAAGTGAAAGGAGTTCAGCATCTCCAAGGAACAGATATTGTCGAGAAGCAGCAAGAAGGGTCCTCTGGAAAATGGCATTCCTGTGTTTTTGCAGTCACATTTATCATGTTTGTACTGATAAAAATGTAGTCAATTTTTTACTTTAGTATTGGGACTTCTTAGACTATATTCTTATCCAAGCAAAAGGTAATAAAGCATTAGATGAACAAGAAAAAGAAAAAAGAGCAAAATGAATGTGTTGGTTATAAACACAGTTAATAAAAGAGAAGTTATAAAAAAAAAATCACCCACTCAAGTCCCATTAGGGAACCAGAGAGTGAGGAAAGACAAGCCTACAAATTAAATTTATGAATAGTAGATTTTGTAAATAAAATTAAATTGGGAGAAGGAGGGCTGCCCCGGTGGCGCACTCGGTAGAGTGCAGCGCTTGGGAGCGCGGCGGCACTCCCGCCGAGGGTTCGGATCCCATATAGAGACCGGTCCGCTCACTGGTTGAGCGCGGTGTGGGCGCGACACCGAGGGTTGCGATCCCGTTACCGGTCACGAAAAAAGACAAAAAGGAAAAAAAAAAATTGGGAGAAGGAGAATTATGTAATTTAAATATGATTTGAATTTAATATGTGTGTGTATAAACACACACACACACACACACACACAATCACACACAAGGGTACTTCAAAAAGTTCATGGAAAAACAGAATTAAAAGATAATACTAGGGGCCGGCCCGGCGGCGCACTGGGTAGTGCGACGATTGGGAAGCGCGGCGGCGCTCGCGTCCGAGGGTTCGGATCCCACATACAGACCGGTTCCCGCTCACTGGCTGAGCGAGGCGCGGGAGCAACACCGAGGCTTGCAATCCCGTTGCCGGTCCCCGGTCCGGTACGGGGGTGACACTGAGGGTTGCGATCCGTTGCCGGACACGGAAAAAAGACAAAAAAAAAAAAAAAAGATAATACTAATCTTTACACTAACTTTTTGAAGTAACTTCATGAAGTAAAATCACATAGATAGATAGACAAAAGTGCCACAGAAAAAGAAAAAAAAAAAATAGACACATACATAATAGAGGCAGGGGAGGGTCCTGGCAGGGAAGGATCACAGAAAGAATAAATAAGTATGTTCCTCCAGTTAATATTAGCAATGAGTTAGTCATCATACCTACCAAACGCAGATCACATAATTACCATTAGCTCATTTTCCAAGCTCTTACTGTGCCCAAGTGCTTTTCCTTTATAAACTAATTTAATTTTTGAAATAACTCTCTGAAATAGAAATTACTATTCAAGTTTTATAGATAAGTAAAATGAGACTTAGAGAAGTTATAAAACTAGCCCCAGGTTGCCCAAGTTTTTCTGCCACCTAAGCCCATGGAAAGTATTCACCCCTGCTGGAAGACAATGCATGACTGAGAAAAAGAACTAATGAGATGACCTGAAGATTTGGCCTTACATACTTCTTTAAAAGGTACCAAGTAAAGAAGAGACCATGAATTTTTAGTAAATCTTTTGGGGACAACTTTGACTGATTCATTCAATTTAGTACTCTTTGCCAAGAAGAGCAAAGACCTGGATTTAAATATTGCTCAATCCAATCATCCTCACCCTGGTCAGCTGCCTTGTATGTGTAGACTGATATTCACAAGGGAAGCCAGGAGAGAGTGAATGCTAATGAGCAACTTCCTCNCCAAAAGCAGGCTGGAATAAAATAAAGTTACTGAAAAAGTAAGAAATACAACTCTACCAGCTGGGAGAAAAAAGATGCCTTCTGAAACAATGAAAGAAAGTACATCAGTTGTATTAAGAACAAAACAGAAATATGTTTTTCATTAGTGACATAGAAAAAAAAAATTTAATAAAATTAGATGGATACTTGCTGTTGTAGGAATCTTAGGTAAATAAACATATAAGCAAACAGAAAATGCACAAGATACATGATCATCTACCCTTAATTCTACTGCCTTCATCACACGTGTAGTCATTACAGGAAATAGAGTTTTCTCATTGAATGTGGGAATGCATCGGGCACTATGCTATGTCCTAGGCCACAATGGTGCCCCTTCTGAGTATGGAGTCAGGTCAGAAGACAGCTAAGCAATTGTGTGTGGTGGAAACATGCGACAGTGATACGAGCTGTTATAAAAAGCTGCAGAAGGAATGCCTCATCCAAGGTGAGAGGTCAGGAAAGGCTGTTTAGACTGGGAGGCGGAAGATGAGGTGAGAAAGGACAGTGAGAAGGTAGCCAGATGAAGAAGGGGGAATTAGTCAAGGAAGAGGGCACAGCCTGAGAAGGGCCAGAAATGGGACAGCACAGAGGCTCAAGGAAGTGAAAGGAGTTCAGCATCTCCAGGGAACGGATATTGTCGAGAAGCAGCAAGAAGGGTCCTCTGGAAAATGGCATTCCTGTGTTTTTGCCATTTATCATTTTTGCACTGATAAAAATGTAGTCAATTTTTACTTTAGTATTGGGACTTCTTAGACTATATACTTATCCAAGCAAAAGGTAATAAAGCATTAGATGAACAAGAAAAAGAGCAAAATGAATGTGTTGGTAATAAACACAGTTAATAAAAGAGAAGTTATAAAAAAAAAAAAAATCACCCACTCAAGTCCCATTAGGGAACCAGAGAGTGAGGAAAGACAAGCCTACAAATTAAATTTATGAATAGTAGATTTTGTAAATAAAATTAAATTGGGAGAAGGAGAATTGTATAATTTAAATATGATTTGAATTTAATATGTGTGTGTATAAACACACACACACACACACACACACAATCACACACAAGGGTACTTCAAAAAGTTCATGGAAAAACAGAATTAAAAGATAATACTAGGGGCCGGCCCGGTGGCGCACTGGGTAGTGCGACGATTGGGAAGCGCGGCGGCGCTCGCGTCCGAGGGTTCGGATCCCACATACAGACCGGTTCCCGCTCACTGGCTGAGCGAGGCGCGNGTGTAGACTGATATTCACAAGGGAAGCCAGGAGAGAGTGAATGCTAATGAGCAACTTCCTCGTCTCAGTTCACAGCCCCCTGAGAAGGGTCAAAAGGCTCTTTCCATGTATAAAGGTAACTGCGGCTATCATAGTCACCAATCCACCTCAGATGGACATTCAAGTCCCTAATTCTCAACTCTCACTATGTATTATAATCACCTGAGGGCTTTTAAAAAATATTGATGCCTAGGACACACTCAGAGATTCTGATTCAATTAATTTCTAGTGTGGCCCAAACACTGATATTATTTAAGTCTCCCCCTAATGCTGAATTGCACCCAGGGTTGAGAACCACTGAACCAAACCAGTCTAGATAACCCCATAGTCATTGCCAATGATTGCTTTAGGGATGGGTATGAGGTCCAATACTGGCCAATGAAACAGGAAAGAAAGTATTTTGAAGCAATTCTGGGAGAATTTTCCTAGCTCTTGAAAATAGAAACCAAGGAAAGATGCAGTCCCTCTTCTTGTGGACATTATGGTGTCTGGATTGATACGTGGAACTACAGCAGGCATCCTGTGACCCTAAGAAAAACCAGCTTTAAGATAAAGTTAATGTT
>NW_007730835.1:91750-95530 GCF_000696425.1 Galeopterus variegatus | reverse complement strand
ATTGCTCAAGATTGCATCATCGTTACCAAGAGTTTCCAGACCATTTAGTTTAGAAATGTGTCAGAATTTATACTGTTTAGAAATTTCCCCACAATTCAGGACCTAAAAATTAGAGATAAGCCATTTTTTTTCTGAGTTTATACCACTACACTCATCTAGCCCAGCCTAATTCCTAAAGCTACACTAAGTACAAGTAGCTCCAAGAACCTCTTAGCAATAAGTAATCTTGCTTCCTCATTATTCGTACAGTCAACAAACACTTACTAAGTATTTCTATGACCAGACACCATGCTCCTGCTGGGATATATAGATTTTAAAACATGTTACCTGCTCTTAAGAAGGTCACAGTGTAGTAACAGAAACATTTATATGAACAGACTTATAAATGAACAGTCTGTTCATTTATATGAACAGACTTTTTAATAACATGTGATTAAATTATCATGGAGACTAATAAGATAATTTTTGCAACAGTCAAGGCAGGCAGGTTTGCAAGTGGAGAAATGAGTCTTATTAATTCATATTTTTAGTAAATCTCCAAATACCTCCATTTATAAAAAACTTCAATAGCTCCTAGGGAAATAGGAAAAATAAAAATAAAATTTTAAAAAAGTGAAAGCTAAGTGGACAAGATGAATAAAGGACAGAAATGAGATCCCTCAATATTAAAGTTAAGAGTCTAATTTCAAAACAATACAAAAGTACTGAAACTTTCATATATGGATTTTTTTAAACATCAAGGGAAGTTATTCTCAAAACTGAATTTTTACACAACTATTTTATTTGAAGCAGAGGGGTCCTAATGAAATTGCCTGTTCAGAAAGTCATAAGTAAAAACAAAATATCCATATATCCTTAGGTAAAGTATCAATTTTCCACATCTATCATCTCTGTTTTGCTAGAAAACTAGCACTGCTCTATAATGTTTTTCCCATTGCCCACAGGTGTTGGTTTTGCATAATATGACTTCAGAAACAACTGTCAAAAAGACAGTTTTTGATTTGATTATACCTCGAGTTTCTAAGACTGACTAAACTAGCACTTTATAGAAATAGCTCATTTTATAGCTCTGATGTTTTCTTCTTACTCAACAGGAAAAATATTGACCATGGGAAAGAAATAATACATTGTATTTGGTTTTCAGATGCAGACACTTTTTGATATGCAATTTTAAATCCTAATATATGAATCAAAAATCCTCTTCTATCAGCTTGTGAAAATATTTGATCAGACAGTTGAGCCTGAGCAATAAAATGGTATACGCATGTTTTAACAACTGTTAATATCCTAACTATCCTGCCCAATTTTAAGGTTTTTAAATGATTAAGAAAATACCATCTTGAGCATGGATGTGTTTGATTATTATAACCTTGAAAAACACTCTAATAAAAGTAAATAAATTGATTGGTTGCTATTTCAAAAAGCAATTATGTTGTATTGGCAAAACACTTTTTGCTGAAGGAGTATGTGTCCTAATAGTAAATTTGATTATTAAATGTTATCTGATGTTCTTTCAGGGAAATAAATGGTTAGAGAATTTGATTTTCCAAGTACAAATTCTTTTCCTGAAATACTTTCTCCTTCCTAAAATCGTCTTTAGAAAGACCAAAAAAGGATTTATAACTTGGCCTGATAAGGATGATTTGCAATTATCCCAGCCCATCTTCTGAGTGCCCAATTGATATTCAGGTCTTGAGGAATCTAGCAAGACTACAAGCTAGACTATTGAAGTTGTCCTAAATTTCTTTTATCTCGAAGATTCAATTAAGGTTTATGACAAATCTATTAAATGTAGGAAATAAACTCCATTCTGGAGCTGTCAAAAAGGAGCAGAGGATAAGCTAGGTAAGGGAGGCTTGGGCATGCCTGACACTAGTCAGATTTCATTGTCCGGTGACTGTCCCAGGAGGTGTATGAACTCAACCATTGATTGACAGCTCATTGGTGGACCTTTCAGTGTGGGAATAGTACAAATGCTAGAGCTTCCAGGGAGGATGGTATAATTCTGTCACCAACTCACTACTCACTGTATATAGGTTCTATATATTTTCACTTCTTCAAACTAAGAATCAACCAGTAGCTTCCTTTATACTGTACAGACACTGTGTGTGTTATTAACTTTCATGACAGAAAATGGGATTTGCCTTGTGTTTGCTTAGATTCTTAATGTCAACTATTTCATGTTTTAAAAGATTTTGACTCTCAAGGTTAACTTTTAACAAATATTGTTCCATAAAACCAATGTTTTGATATATTTTATCCTATCAAAAAATTATTTAATAGCCCATGAAACTTAATCTGTGGTGAATAAACCATTTTAAGTACACAACCATTTTTTGAAGTATAAAAATATCTCAGACACTACCCCTCTAAGCACACACACACACACACACAAACGCACACGCGCACACACACGCACACACACACACACTCTGTGTTATCAAGAAGCCCTGAGTCTAGATTAAAAATTATGCATGTAATAGAGCTACAAATGTTCCCTGTAAACACTGAAGCTAGCCAAGGAAAATTATTTTGTTAATTTTTACATTACTTACATATTGATATTTACATAGAAAATGTATGCCAAAAAATCAAGTAGTTTTATACTTTATTAAATTTATCTTTCTGGTGTCCTTGTGAGGTTTGTAGTATTAATTTACAAAAACAAAATTATAATAAGAGAAAATTTTAAGACGTTAAATAACCTTTATTAGTCATACTGTCTGAATAATGGTCAACTTCACAACCAACAACTAGGGACCTCCCAACACATGCTATATCCATAGCACCTAAAGGACAGAGACCTCCCTGATACTCCATCTCGAAGAAGGAAGCAGAGAATTGCCCATTACTCAAAAAGTTTGGAAAAGTGTGATATTTCTAGGCACCCATAGGAAAATTTGATTGTATTTTTTCAGTGATGGCTACATACAATATGACTCATAAACTAAGCTCAGAACAAATGACCAAACGAGTAGAGAGAAAATAAGTGAATAAAAATAAGTCAAGTTTAGGGCTGAATATTCAGTTTTAACATCTTTTTGGTTCCCTCATTAATGGACTGATTAAAATCTTTGCATGTGTTCATTTTATATTTGTACGAGAGTCATAATTTTACTTTTTGGGAAATCATTCTCTAGCAGTTTTAGAAGACCCACTGAGATGCCAAGATGCCTAATGCAGTCATTAAACTGAATTGCCCTAATGAAAACCTTGGATTGTCTAAACCAGGCATGTCTTTCCCTGGCTCTTAAAGGGAATACCAAGAACCAGCAGAATATTAAATTTGCTGACTCTCCAATTTTTCTTCTCATTTTGTATTTTTTGTGGCTTTTTTATTTTTGTTAGTTTCTGATTTGCACAAAGATGATAATTATTCTGCATTGGTGGTAGCATAGATTGAGAATCTGACCATTCAGTGACCTTTGTCAAATTTATAATAGAAATTCTAATCTGTCAAGCGAAAGATGACAGAGAATATGGTTTGTTGTTTTTGTTTATCTATCTATTGGTCTATTTATGAGTTCAAATCAATTAATAAAATATTCAGTGCTCACTGGCAAGAAGAACAATTCTGCAATACAGGCTAACGACCTATAGTTGGCATTGTAGATCAGAAGCCATATGCCTTTGTCTATGTATCCATAAATGATATAAGCTTTTACTTCTGGGGCATTAATAAATTAGATTATAGAGTTCCTTATTCTTATTAAAAAAACAAAAAAATATGTTGTGTCAGCTCAGTTTTTCTATTTCAAAGTCCATGTTCATATAAATAAA
>NW_007730835.1:89512-91438 GCF_000696425.1 Galeopterus variegatus | reverse complement strand
ATGATATAAGCTTTTACTTCTGGGGCATTAATAAATTAGATTATAGAGTTCCTTATTCTTATAAAAAAAAATATGTTGTGTCAGCTCAGTTTTTCTATTTCAAAGTCCATGTTCATATAAATAAAGTAAATCTTTGGACAAATCAGACTGATTTACTAACTTTGGCATAAGAAAAAAAAATGTCTTTTCTCTGACTTATGATTGTACATGGTAAAATAAAATGTGTTTTGGTTTCATAACATTTAGGTTAAATTCTTATTCAGGTTTACTGAACAAATAAACTAATATTGCTCCTTCATAATGTTCAAGAGTATAAAAAACATAAATTTGTGTTCAAGGAATTGAATCATATTGATGACAAACTTTTTATATCAACAGTAATTACACGTTGTAGTATGACAGTTTAACATAGCTTTCATGATCCCTAAGTAACTAAAAACATGACTAATATTGAGTTAATAAATAATTCTTGGATATCTACATAATTTTTAAATAAGATAAAATCCTATACTATAGAGTGGATATATCTTTGAGTCTCATTAATGAACATGTCCAATTTTCACCAATTTAAGAAGGTGAGAAAGGGATGTATGTGGCTGTAGAAAATTATTTTATGTGTATTCATGAGCTTTGCTGGTTTGCTAAAAATGCTTGCATAGGATAGTTTCAACTAAGCGCTACTTCCACCCCTACTCCAGCTTTCTCTTTGAAATAGAAGTTAGTTAAATTGGTGAAAAGTTATCATTAATACAGGTTGTTGAGACAATAATAGGGGCAAATAGTGATATAGAAATGTATTTGTGTATGTGCTTTTGCTTTTCAAAGAGACTAGTTTCTTCTTAGAGTCTTACTTTGTTGTAGAATATGAAAGACCACAGTGAAAGACAAAGCAGGAGGAAGTATGGTTTTATTTATCTTGGCTTATAACACCTGAATCTGAGAGGAAACCTCAAAATATGTCAAAATGTTTACAAATTCACTCAGTTTTGATGAGCTTACTCAAAAGATAATGAATAAAAAGTAGGAGTGATTTGAAAATTTATTGCCAAGTATTATATAAAAGCAAAACAAGAATTTGGCTTTCTCTCTGTTAAAATGATAAAATGGTGTTAGAGTTCTTAACAATGGATAGTAAAGAGATTTTTTTTTAACCTTCTTTGTAACCTGCCTAGATAGCACAAATTCTGTATTTTACTAGGATAATCTGTGTGTTATGTTGACTTTATGATAAACTTAATTGTTATTGAAAGGACAAAGGTTCATTATTTGTGAATGACCCAAATTTAGTTAAAATTCTGTTATATTCTTCTAGGTTTATTTTGAAATATTTTACAGTCACTTTAACTAATTAGGTAACTAAGTATTATTTCTCAGGCATCCATTATCCTATCTTAATTAAACCCTTTTGATTTTGCCCTCCCAAGATAAGATCTGAAATTGAGAATAAAGAAATAAATAAACCAGGACATCCTTTACACATAAAACAATCTGAGATTTCTCAGAAGGTCCCTGGAGAAGCACAAATAGTTGATCTTTTACCTTATAAAAAGAGAAATGTTAGAATTAATTAGGGTTTTTTGGTCTATTCCATATTGCTAAATTATCTCAACTTTATTGTAAGAGCTACAATGAAAACATTATCAAATCAGAAGTGCTCAGCCTTCCCTATGTTAAGTTCATACAGGAAAATGTTATTAGCATAAATACTTCAAATAATGTATATTTTATGGGTATATTTATCAATGTCCTCCCTATCCATAATATGTTCTTATCCTCAGGGAAACACTGACAAAAACTTTATGACACAGTTATTTACTATAAGCTGATAGAGAATTTTACTCTCCTCCATTCTATTATTATTGACTATTATAATAAATTACCCACAGTCATTCAGTCTTTGTCATCTATAAATAATTTCTTTTTTTT
>NW_007730835.1:80371-88548 GCF_000696425.1 Galeopterus variegatus | reverse complement strand
ACCAAGTCAAGGGTTAAGATCCCCTTACCGGTCATCTTTAAAAAAAAAAAAAGACAAAAAACAGATGACTACCAAGCTGACATCGCTTGAACAACTTTCAGACCACACTGGTAAACACAGTCTGGATTTCCAGGACCTGTTTAGTCTGGAAGCAGGTGACTATCTGAGAGCAGACAGCTGACCTAAGATCCAATAAAGCAAAACTAATCACATAGGACAATATCAACTGATGAGGGGAATTCAATCATGATTTTAGTTTGAATATTGTTGTATTGCTGGCATTATTTTTAACTCTCCATTTGTATAAATACATGACCTTTCTCTTTCTTCTTAATCAATTTCTAACCTTCGACTATATTATTTTAAACTGAAAAAAAACATTTTAATGGTATCTGACCTCTCAGATTTTAGAAAGAAATACTCTTACTGACTCTCCTTAATTTGTCATTAATACAGTTATTTGTATAGATTCAATAATAATTTGCCCTTCTTTTTAAAAGGATGCGATTGGATAAATCCATTGTGCTGCCAAGACCATTCCTGGAGTGCCATCTTTGAGACTAAGCCTCTTTTAATCATATGTATGACAAGTCCACTATTAAGAAACAAGAGTTTCTCTTGCATATGGAGCCAATGCCAGCAGCACTGTCCCAGGGAAACTGAACTAGTATCTGACTTCCTAGTCTCACACGTGGTAGGAGTGCCCCCTCCTGTCAGGCCAAGGACCTTAGCAAATTCTGGAACCCTGAAAAGAGACAATTCACCTTAATTTATACATTCTGCAGGAAGAATTTAGTGGAGAATGTTTCTTGGGCTTGGTCCCCTCCCCTCAGAACAGAACAGCAAATAATACAGGCTTTTAAAAATTCAACCCAAAATTGTTGATAAAAACTTCCACAGAGAAGTTAATTCTAGCTTTACCAGTTGCTCAGTAGTTCGTGGCTCTAAATTGGCAAAGCAAATGTTAGCAAACCTTTACAGTTAATTAATACTCTTGATGCATCTATGTAAAAATCAGCTCAAAGCTAATCAAGACAGCCTTTTGTGATTAAAAAAAAAAAATCTTTGGAAATTATTTATGATCACAAAGGAGGAGTCCATCATGGATTTCAAAATTTTTACTATAATTTTACCTTTAGTAGAAATTGTTTTATTGTTGTTTTGCTTTATTTTAAAATTCCAAATATGCTGGGTTGTGGCATTGTTCTTCCAGAGTTTAAAACATAGGCCCGAGGTTTAGATTTTTTCAGGGGAAAATTTTTTTCATCCTCGTACACACAGAGATAAGATTTCTAGTTAATTTTCTAAGTGCGTTTTGCTGCGGAGACCTCAGTTTCACACTGTCTCCTTCAGGGTCAAGGCCCTGTGTCCTGTCCCCACGTGGAATCCCCCACGGACCCCACCAGAGCAGATGGAGTCCTGGCTCCTGGCAATCACTCTGGTTGTCAGTTTCTTCTTCATTTCTGGCATCTGGGGATTTCTCTTTCTTCCTTGCAAGCTCAGCTATGAATTTTTTTTAAATTTAGAGTGTTTTCTTCAGCATTTCTAGGCCATAAATTTAGAAGCTCTTTGTACTACTTTTGTTACCTGATTTGAAGCAAGAAAAGCCCCTCTTTTAATATTTTACCACATTCATGCATTACTTTCACAATTTAAAAAAACGATTATATAAAAAGGAATATGCTTCAATGTGTTGCCTGCTTGGCTGATATTTTTCTATTTAAATTTCAACTTAGATTTTGTAAAAAAAGGTCAAATATTTCATTATTTAATATTAATAAGCACTAATATTTTTAAAACACATGTAAAACCTAGCAACAACTTATATAAAATCTAAAAATCCACATTTATCAATTAATGTGTTATATCTCATTTCTATTGGTTCATCTAACGCCCTGATCCTGCATTCCATCCACTCTACTGCTGATGTCATGTAGTTGTCACCAAATGTCTTCATATTCTTGGGGATTCGTTTCTGAGTTGAGGGGCTCAACTTTGGTAAGTTTCAACACTGGTCACTTCCTGACCTTTTCTCTCAATTCCCGTCCCACCCGCGTTGTCTAAGTCCCACTGGTAGTGTGCCTGACAATAGCCCAAGATATGCCTCTAAATCATAGTCCCTGTGATGAAAAATCTCACAGCTGCAGTCAAATGTCCCAGATACAATGCTTCATACCAGTCCCCGTGCCTACAGATGACCCTTCTGAACTCACTCATGCTATGCCTTTCTCAAAAGTTTCTTAGATACAGGATATCAAGACAGGATATCCCCAAGAGAGCCTGGCATCCCTCACATGTCTGACCAGCCTCCCTATGCAGCCTACCTGGTCTGGCTCAACTCACAGCCTCCAGAGCCCAAGCTGTGACATCCACTGCCTCAGGCAAACATCATCATGTCACTTCAAGTAGGGCACAATTTCTGAATCTGAAATACATGACATTTCAAAGCTGGCATTATTCTACAAATATACTTCACAATAAAGCAAAAGGACACTGCAAAAGGGAAAGGCAATTTTCTCTAACCAAAGGGAAAAGTACCTTCTCACTAATAAAATTGCTGACATCTAAAACCATAAAGAAAGAAAAAGAATTAAAGTCAGGGTGAGAAGAACGCGGTCTTAGTCCTTACTCTGCCTGTTGCTAACCAAGAAACTTCAGGCAATCATTTAACCTCACTGAGTCTCAGTTCTATTATCTGCCTAAGAAGTCAGCTGGGAGAATTTTTAAATAAGACAATACATGTGAAAATATATGTATAAAAGTTAATGTGTCAAATTAATGTAAAGTATTACATTATTAACACAATTATTATTAGGCCTCTTGGCCAAGAAAGAAAATTCATGAAAGACTTGTAAAATTTGCTATAAGAACTTGAAAACTTGGCCATATTCAACACAGAATAATCTCACTCTTTTAATTACTGGTGAATATATCTACATATACTTTAGAAATTAGGTAAAATAAAAAGGAATTTTTAAACAGATTCCCATATGTAATGCTCATTTGAAATTAGAACAACACTTAACCCAAAATGTGTGTTTCTTCCCTCTATGTCTTCAACCCACTCCCAGCATGAAGTCTGAAATATCACAAGGTTAAAATAGGGAATAGAATACACTCTACGGTTAGTTCATATTTTAGAATGAAATGATTGGAGGAGAAAGGTGATCTGATCCACCAACCCAAGTTAATTTGGAACTTTGAATCTCCCCCGCAGTGTCAAAGTGCTTGTTTAGTCTGAATTTGAACACAGTAACAAGGAACTCATTACCTCAAGAAGAGCCACTCTATGCTTTCCTTAATTTGAGATGGACTGTCTCACCTGAAACTTCTATATAAAACGTGAGTACAATATGTGGGAATTGACAGTGGCAGGGCAGGATAGGGAAACAGCAGGCCAAGAAAACCAGTAACATACACTTTTAAGCTCTGTGGATGTGAATGAAAACCTCAACCAGGTATTGTAGAGGCTGGGAAAATTGATGCCCCCATAGAATCATACAGGTGATATATATTTCTGTGGAAAGACTTGACAGTGTGTTACAAATGTGATACTTAACCCTGAACTGCATGTATTAGAGATTAAGAAAGAAAAAAAAACTTTCACTGAATCAATAAATTAACATTTTTAAAAAAGCCAATCTGAGCACTCTAGTTAATCTGCTTCCCCATGTCTCCTTGTCTCCAACTTAAACATCCTACCATTTCAAATACTCCTATTATGGTGTGGTTTTGAGTTTTAAGTCACTTTAACAGACTCCAAATAATCTCCATCACTTAAACTGTGGTGCCTGCATGAAACAAAACACTTCGAGAATGATATAACTAGTAAACCTTTGGATTTTCAATCTTAGGTAGCAACAGTCTTCTTGATGCAGATGAGGGCTGTATCGGTTCCTGTTAGTAACTGCATCACATTCCTAATTCATTAAGCTTTCTGGGAATTAAAACTCCTAAATCCTTCTCACTTTTTAAAAATAGATGTACATACAGTAATTAGTCATGTGAGTGTTGGGATATGTATTCAGGGCCTTAAATGTATTTCTGATAAGACATCAGATATGGTCCTATCCTAGAATAACGTGTACACTGGGGTTTAAGGAGAGGAGGCAAGAGTCTAAGTGTGGCCATGCTCCACTATTCAAGAGAGTCATGTAATCTATTCCTTGTTTCTAGCTTATTCTATTTACAAGTTTGATAACCTGGAATTCTATATCAATATCCAAGTAGTTAACAATAATAGCTAACATTCTTAAGCATTTACCACGTGTTGGTGCTTTGTTAACTGTTTTACATGATTTATCCCACTAATCCTATTAGGCAGATAACTATTACTATAACCATCTTAAAGATGAGGCTTTCAGAGATACAGTAACTTGCTCAAGGTCACACTCCCATAAATGGTGGAAGCAGGATGTGAGTCCAGATAGTCTGAGACCAGCACCCTAATCACTGCAACAACTTTGGGATACTTCAAAAAGTTCATGGGAAGATTCATATTATCTTTTAATTCTATTTTTCCATGAACTTTTTGAAGTATCCTCATATATGATACCACATTTCCTCTGTTAGTCATTAAACAATGAATAAGATAGTGTCAAAGATAGAATCCTAAAATAAGCCTTTATGAAAATTGCCTGATGACACTGATGCACTAACTAATAATCTCTGGACAGTCTTTCAATCATTCACCAAATATCACTATCACCCAGCTAATCATCTACCATCTTAACCCAAAGGTGTCTTGAAAGACTTGGCCAGTGCCTTGCTTTTGCCCAGATTACATTATTTCGTGCATTCCTCTGACCTACCAATCTAATAACAACATCAAAGAAGGCAACTGGATTACTTCAGTAATGTTTCTTCTGAGTGAACATATACCAGCCTCTAGGAATCACTGTTTCCATTGCTAGCTGCTCCCCAACCATTTCTTTAATCATTAATTCAAAAATATTATCTAAAGTAATTTATTTTCTCAGACTATCCTTTATGGAAAACTTCTCTCTTAAGAAAAACTGAAGAGCATTTATTTACCTGTCTTCATTCTTCCAATACTACTCCCATTCTTCACAATGAAGAATTCAAAGAAGAGATCAGAAGACCTGAGCAGTCTCTCAACTTTGCTGTGCTTTAGAGCACTAGGTGACTGGGAGTGTACCTAATTTTGTCAGCATTGCATAAAGTGTGTTTTGAAGTGATAAAAAGATGGTGATAAAAAAAAACTATGAAGTTCACATTTGTAAAATAATGAAAAATAAATTGTTCCTCCATCTGAAGTAAATTCATGAAATTCTTTTCTATAAAACCTGTGCTTGAAAGTTAAATGCTTATGGTACACTCCAGCCATTGATTTCTGCAAGTTAATCATTTCTACCAGCGGTAAGCCATCCCTAGTTGGCTGGTAAAACATCTGTCAGCCTGTGTCATGTACTCAAGTCAGTCAGTGGGTCAATAAAACTTGTGTCTTTGAGTGCAGACCATTCTAGAAGATGCAGTGGGGAAACATAAAATAAATAAATGTATAAATTGATTCAAGAACCAATGAATCTTAATGACAGCTCTCTGGATAGGAAAATAAGAAGTAAAATTTAGGGAAAAATTGAATGCCCCTCTTGGAACAGACACAAAGTTTTCCTGAAATGAAACATTAGTTTAAATCTATATATTTGTACTTAACATTTTTCTTGCTAATGGAAAAACATGTTTTAAAAGATGTTAGATTTTACTGTAGTAATATATTCCATACCTGTTGGGCTTTAAGCTCCCTCTTCAGTAATAAGGGTGTTTACTAGATAACCTAGAGAGTAGCACGATGTCCAGAAAATCTTAGAATAGGGTAGACCTGACCTTATCATCTCTGAAGGGTAGAGCACAGAAGGTAAAATTAGAATTCATCAGGCATTCGGCTAAAGAGCAGAGGCAGGAAGCCCCAAAAAAGCCACTCCTCGGTCAACATTTGGTAGCAAGATCCTGAGAACACAAGGGATAATAACATGATCATTGTTATTTAAAGATAATTCTCAGTTAACACAAGAAAACAAAAAAATGAGATACTAACTCCAGGATGTTACATCCCTGCACAGGCAGGTGTAAAACAAGATGTGAAATTAGCAGCATTTGAAGAGTGTGAGGAGAGAAATCCAGATCTGAATCCACCAGACTGTTCTCTGAACCAGACCTGAATAAGTGGTCTGATTCAGATTATTCTGAATGCAATAGATTATTCTCTAAACAGAGCCTTGAGAAGGAAAAATAGGATGTGAGTCATCAGCACTTTATTTGCAAAGTTATTCTCAAAGAGCTTTTAATTGCCTTCATTTAAAAAAAAATCCTCCAGATATAGTATAAAAAGACATGAATCAGGTGGCTACAACTGATGTTACTATAATACTCCAGGTCCTAACAGAATATTGCTGGCTTAAAATAACTTTTCTCACTGTGGAGATTACAGGCCCCAAAAAACACCAAGAGAGATGATCATTTAAACACCAAAGGCATTCTAAGTTTGGCACCCCATATGCTTACTGCTTAGTAGAACTTCCATAATATTTCACTAATTAATAAAGAAAGGAGTAAATAATTTGGCATAAGTATTTTCATACTCAACCTAAGCTGCTTTACATGACCTGCATTTCAGAAACTACTATGGGAACTTGTTAAATATGCATTAGACCCCAGACCTAGACCTAACAAAACAGGATCTCCAGGGAAAAAGCTCAGTAATCTACATTTGAAACAAGTTTCCCAGGTAATTCTTACACACACTTAAGTTTCAAAACAAACAACAAAAAAAGGAACTAGCAGTAAAATACTATGCAGATAATTCTCCGAGTCAGACTCGTTTCTACTGTTCACTTGCCCTGTGGCCTTGGGCAAGTCTCATGACGTCCCTCAGCCTGAGCTCTGTCATCCACAAAGCATGTATAGAATAGCATACTCACTAGGTGCTATGAGACTTGCATGAGATCATGTGCACTAAGCACACAGCACCTTGTCTGCCATCTGCTTAGTGCAAAGAAAATGGGAGCATTATATTACCAAATGCAATGGAAGTTAATGACAGATGACAGGACATTTTGGTACGTTTTCCCCCACCAAGAAAGAATAACCACTAATCACAATCATTTCTGTGGATTGATTGAATTGTGTCCCCCAAAGTCCGTATATTAGAAGCTTAATTCCCACTGTAACTGGTAAGGGTGGGAAATCCTATTATGGTAATTGAAAGGTGGGGACTTGAAGAGCAGATTAGATTGTAGGACCATACTGTAGTGAGTGGATTAGTAATGCTGGTTAGGGGTGTGGTTCTGAGGGCTTTAAGGTAGAGTGCATGAAGAGCTGTCTCTTTCTCTCTCTGCTCCACCATTTACTGTTATGTGAGACCCCTGCATTACTATAAAGCCACCACCAAAGAAGACCCTCACCAGATATGTCCCCCCGGACTTTGGACTTCCCAGCTTCCAAAACTGTAAGCAATAAATTTCATTTTCTTCCAAATACTTTCATTATAAGCAACAGAAATGGGCTAATACAATCATTAACAGTTAAACCTTATTATTATTAGCCATTTAACCATGTGCTAAACAGAGTCCAGAACAGGCACTTTATATGTGCTAATATATTTACAATAAACTCAGCATTATATAATTGCACAGAGAAGAAAACTGCAGCCCAGTATGATGAAGTACACTCCCCAAATCTTCATAGGTAGAGAATGCCAGAGGTGTCCTTTTTTACCTATGTATAAGGCTCTAAGCCAACAACTTACCTCTGAATTCCAAAGATGTGTTTGTGTTCCAAAACTATACTGTGTAATAAATATCCTATGTTTTTAAGATAAAGTACATTTTCCTTGTGAAGAAACAAATAGTACTTTTCTCTTAAAAAAAAAAAAAAATCTCAATGGTGAGATTTTTTAGTGTGACAACCAATTTTTAAATGTGGATTTATTATCTTATAACACTCTTATTTATAGTCCATGAAAACATCCTGAACAGGAAGTTCACTACTTGATTAAGATCTCACAAAGACCATTCCAGATAAAAGACTTGTCAGCAACTGAAATTCATTATCTGGGAATTTCCTTTTCAGGCTATTTTTTACAAACCAGATCATCAGGCCAATAAGTTGGTCAATAATATTTATTGAGCATCTGTTAAATGAATGTGTGGGAGGGC
>NW_007730835.1:78287-79972 GCF_000696425.1 Galeopterus variegatus | reverse complement strand
AGGCCAATAAGTTGGTCAATAATATTTATTGAGCATCTGTTAAATGAATGTGTGGGAGGGCATATCTGTTCAGTATTTTGTAGTCATACTCTACAGTCCTAGTGCTCCAGTAAAAAGCTTTTCCCACTGAATAACTTAGCATTTGTTAATAAAACTTGCTTTATATTAAGTCCAGTAGTCTACACTTCCTTTTTATGATGACTATTGTTTCTTTTCTCTTTTCATCCATAAAGTAGTAAGCAACTCCCACTTTACGATCTTCCAGGTTTCTGTAGCGTCAGAGTTCAGTAACTTTTCTTCATTATTGTAACTTTTATTTTGTTTAATTTCTTTTTGTTGTTTTGATTTAAGTTACAAAATATCTAAAAAATAATAAAATTCAATAACCTTGTTGGGCAAATGAAGACTATCAATCTAAACAAGTGACTTTTTCATACATCCTCTCCAGAATAAGGTGAATCACTTCATGTGGTTTCAGATTTGAATCACTTCTATAATGCATTTTAAGATTCTTCATATTATACTTAGTTTCCAATCATTTCTTTGTCATAAAAATTCTGGTTAAATGACTCTCTGGTAAAGGGAATTCTACTTTGTCTCATTAGCTTAATTGGAAAAAATGATACTAAATATTTAATAGGGCTGGAATTAGCTGGTATGTGTGAGTTGGCACCAAGGATACCACTCAACAATGGGGTCCCCAGGCGGGAATATCATTAGCAGGCAGCATGACTTCCCCATGACATAAGTTGACTGAAGATGGCAAAGAAAGAGTTTAGAATGGAAATTGACGCTGCTTCCTTTTGTGACATCTCTTTTACCCAACTTTCCTCACTGGGCACACTGCAGTAGTCAGAGCCTTTTCTCATTGAAAACACAGCTTAAGAACAGCACAGGACTGAACAGCACCTGCTGTTCTGGAGCCCGAGGTTTCCTTTTAACTTTCACTTTCTTTCATATGAAATGTGAATGCTGCAGCAACAACTCAGGAGCTATGGTTCTCATTAGAATGTGCCAAAGAGCAGTGGTGAAAAAGAGCATTCATTTGAACTTCTAACATGACAAATCTAATTTGCAAAACAAGTGAACCTAAGGGAACACTGAGCCTCATTGGTCAGAATGCACGTTACACCGTGTCATTATTCCAGGTTCCAGCCTGACAGCCCATGAAAGCTTAACAAGGCAAACTAACCTTTAGTAATCAGTCTATATTCTGAAAGTCCCTCTGCTAAAGAGGCTTGCTCTAAAAAAAGAGCTACACAACTTCATGTTTTACTAACTCAAACTTTCATCCATTTCAGCTACATGTATTTACTAAGCACCTACATTATATCAGGCAGAGCCGTGTGAAGCACTGCAGGGCAGGAGGTGGCAGAACCTCATGGTGAAAGATAGTCACAAGCCTGCCCTCACAGAACGTTCAATTTCATGGAGAAGACAAATCATCAGTATACAAGTTACAACAATAAAATGAGGAGTTTTATCACAGGAAAGAGGAGGAGACCATGAGAACATACTGGCGGGATCTAATTTTGTTTTAGGATTAGGGATGACTTACCAGAGGAAATGACATGTGAGCTGATCCCTGCAGAGATAATTAGAGGTTACCCAATGTGTCAGACCCACTTATGCACCATTTCAGATGCTCCCAACATCATCCACCTCTGGTTCCAGTTGCAGCTCAT
>NW_007730835.1:75790-76631 GCF_000696425.1 Galeopterus variegatus | reverse complement strand
TATATATATATGTGGTTAAATAAAATACATTATTAAAATTAATTTCCCTATTTCTTTTATCTTTTTTATGTGGCTACTAGAAAAAATAAAATTACATATGTGCCTCTCATTATATTTCTATTAGACAGCACCAGTTGAGACTTTATCTTAAAGACAATGGGAAGCCACCGAGAGTTTGAATCCAGGTAGTAACACTATCAGATTTGTCTTTTTGGAATATCACTCTGGCTGTGGTGTGGAGAATGGATTTGAAAACCATCTAGATGCAGAGACTAGTGAGAAGGTGGCTGAAATAACCCAGAAATAAATGAAATTTTGTCCTGGATCAGAAGTGATAACAGTGAGATTGATCAGTTCAGAAAATAAAATTAACGAAGTTTGATGAAAGACTGACTGAAGGGGTGAAAGAGGTGCTGAGGATCTGCTGTGGATTCAGGCATGGACAATCAGATTGCTGGTATCTCCTTTATAGAGTTATGCAATAGTAAAGCCCAGAATGAGTTTAGTTTTGGAAACATTGAGTTTGAGACGCCTGTGGGAAGCAAGTGGAGACATTCACCAAGCAGTAGGTTATACGTGTCTGGAGGGAGCTCAAGGAGCAATCCTGAACTAAAGATCCAGCACTGGGAGTCATCATTACATTATAATGGAAACCAGGAGAGCAGATATGATGGCCCAAGATAGCATATAGAGGGTGAGAGAAGAGGACATTGCACCTGCTCATTTGAACGGAAAACTGGCTGTCTGTGAAGGCAGTGTTTCCCCTGAAGCATTGTCAAGGGTGTAGTGGGTTAGAAATCTTGATTCTCCTTTGATCTTAGAATAGGATTTTTAGGTAATG
>NW_007730835.1:73095-74993 GCF_000696425.1 Galeopterus variegatus | reverse complement strand
CTTGAAGGACTATTGACTATTTAACCTACTGATTGTTCTTAAGATATGTTAAGGAAACTGCATGAATGCTATTTAAATATATGCTAAGGAAATGGCTGTAAGAAGTATGTGGAAAAGAAAATGTTTCAAGGGCCATCATATCTGCTCCCCCGGTTTCCATTATAATGTAATGATGACTTCAGTGCTGGATCTTTATCTCAGGATTGCTTCTTGATCTCCCTCCAGACACGTATAACCTACTGCTTGGCGAATGTCTCCACTTGCTTCCCACAGGCGTCTCAAACTCAATGTTTCCAAAACTAAACTCGTTCTGGGCTTCACTATTGCATAACTTTATAAATGAGATACCAGCAATCTGATTGTCCATGCCTGAATCCACAGCAGATCCTCCACACCTCTTTCACCCCTTCAGTCAGTCTTTCATCAAACTTCAATTTCTAAGTGTTTTCTCATTACTCTGAGCAATCAAATTGTATACTACGCACTGAGAAATCAAGTAATGATCAGCTTTTTTATTATACCACAATAGTAGTTTGTTTTTTACTTAGTAAAAAAGTCCATCCCCTGTTAGTTCATATTGATTCAGTAAACAAATTAGAAAGGCAGCAATAAGCAAATAGCTAAGTAGTATAGACAAAGCCAGGTGATAAGAACTTGTTTTTTAAATTCTAAGGCATTCACGGCTCATGATGTGGAGAGATTTTCTGGAAAGCAAATAATGTCTGTATTTTCTAAAAGTCTGACTCTGTAAATCAGAGTGTTCAGAATATGCTGAAGGCTGGGGAAGAGCAGCATTTAGATGGGGACTCTGTTACTTCTATCTAAAGCTCTTGCCCTTGAATTGCTTGATATTTCATTTGAATAAAGTATTCTAGGGGGAAAGAGTTTTAAAAATCACTTGTGTGTGTGTGCTTGTATTTAATCCCTAGAGCTTCTGAATAGAAGATATATAAAAATTTAAAAGAACCACCCAAGAAGACTGAAACTACATTCTGCATGTCCCCTGAGAATAGCTCTGCAAAGTGCAAATGGTGTTAGCAATTAAAGAATCCTGTGATAGGCATGGAATTTTACTCTTCTCTTTGACTGATGGTTGTGGATATCACAGTGAGTAAAATGTGCCCTTCTGCTTGTTATCTATTGATGTCAGGAACTGTGGCTTTGTCAGAGATTTTCTCTCCTGGCCAATATTTAATACCTTTTTAAGCTTTCAGTGCAACCTAGTGATATAATACAAAGATGCTCAGAGAATTGAGACAGGGCTGACTTTGTTTTTGTTCTTGACAAGGACAGCAGTATGTTTAATGGGAAAGACAGAGTATTAGAACGGATGGGTTGTACACCAAATAAACAGATACTCCTTGGTCATTTGTTATCTAGATTTAAAGTAATGCATTGAATAGTATGATGTCTTAGTTTCTTTCTGACTTTAAATTTCTTTTGTTTTTAGATGAGCCAAAATAATCTTAACTAGTGATGAGTTTTGAATAATATTATGCAGTATGTGTTCACCATATTCAAAGTGCCAGGCCTAAAATGTACCTGTCTTTTAAGGATTTCACTAATGTTTCTCATAAGTGATAAGCTGAAGCGATTTGGTATTGAGGAAAGCAAAAAGAGTGTATTAGGAGACTGTTGACCTCTGGACTCCCCTCAGGTCACCTAACAGAGAGGAAAGTCCAAAAGCCAACACTAAATAGGCAAATGGCCAGTGAGAATGAGGACCTAAAGTCAGACATTTTCCAGTATCCAGGTCTCCTGCGACCAAGTAGCACTGAAGTCCTTTCCCTTGGCCAATTATATCAAAGACATTGACTGCATCACTCAACATTAGGACACCTCTCTCGTGAGTAGCTCTCCCGCTAACTTGTCTTTGCTTCAGGCAGAATGACAAGAAG
>NW_007730835.1:70318-72242 GCF_000696425.1 Galeopterus variegatus | reverse complement strand
CTTTAATAAAAGGTAGGGGATGGTAATAGTGTGGAAGTGGAAAAAAGGGATATGGAGGATTGGAGGCATCTGAATCACTCCTGGACCCCAAGGCACAGGGATGTGTGGGCTAAACAGCCTCTCCTTTGTTACACTTCCCTCTGTGTAACTGAGACCAAAAAAAAAAAAAAAGAGAGAGAAAGAAAGAATTCACTCAAGGTAACATGAATAAGGCCTGAGGGATTGCCGCCCATCAGGGGAGCAGCAGCCCAGATTCAAAATCCACCTTTCTTTTTATTGACAAGACAAGGAAGTTTTACAAGAAAAATCAGTTGATTCAGTCATCAAAGAAGGACATATAAACAGGCAGTGTAAAACTAGTAAACAGCAGTAAATTAACAATGTAACATTCCGGAATGAAATTTATTTATTATTTAATTGACACATATTGATGGTACATATTTATGGGGTAAAAGAGTTATATTTCAATATATGTATACAAATGTGTGATGATCAAATCGGAGTAAACAGTATATTCATCATCACAAAAATTTATCATTTCTTTATTATTTCTTCATGATAAGAGCATTTGAGCTCCTCTCTTCTAGCCAACTTAGAACACACAATATATTATTGTTAATTATAGATGCCTAGCACTATTGTACACCAATAGAACCTATTTTTCCTACCTACCTGTGATTTGAAGACTTAAAAAGTAATGACATATTCCTCTTCTCATATTACAAAGCCTCATTCAAAGGTAAGCTGAAGTAACTGAAGAGATCAGGTTATGAAGGTACTTCAGGATCAGCTTTGAAAATAGATGGACTCAACAACATGCCATGAATTGGGTAGTTTCAAAAGATCCTACCTATTTCCCACAAGTGCCAACTATTATGCCTGACTTTCCTGTTAGGTCTACTTCCTAGGAGATGTACATACCAACTATTTTTTTGCTAATGAATTTCTCTTCCTCTAAGGAATACCTTTATGAATTTTATCTTATAAATCCCCACACCTAGTATCAGAGTTAGGTCCACATTTGGAAGTAAACAAATACATTTTTTGTACTAAGTCTTTAAAATCCATGTGTATTTTATACTTACAACTCATGTCAGTTTGGACTAGCCACACTTCAAGTGCTCAGTAGCTACAGGTGGCTAAAGGCTACCATATTGGATAGTGCATGTCTAGACTCTTGGAACCAACATACCAGCTCTTCTCTTACCTGGCTTTTCAATGGTTATTTATTCACCATTTTTATTCTCATACTCTTTGTCCAGCCATATTAAATCACAGGCTCTTCAGAATTCTGGGTTATATGCTTGTGTTTTCTTCTGTCTAAAACATACGTATAGAGAATCAAAAAAACTCGGTGATCTCAAGTCATACAACTACTAGAAAGAACAGTCAGGTTTCCAGGCAAATCACATGAACCCAGTGGTGCCCCAGCCAGCATCTCACAGACACACATGGAGAGGACAGGCCCACATGTGGTCATCCGGAGGATCACTGGGAGCTGACCAGGATGTCTCAGACCTAGGTAAAAACAGGTGATGTTTACCTTAAGGTTTATATTTAATAGCATTTCCTATGTCAGCTCTATTTAAGATGTTAATGGGCAGATTCTTTCCAATGGTCTATTTTAGGGGCTATTTCATGATACACAAATTCTGGTACTTTCAGGACCATTATAAGTGTACATACTTTCCAGAAAGAAGATTTTGGCTTTGGTTTTAAAGAAAGCCACTTACTTTGATGGGAGTTCTATGGAAGCAGAGACTTTTCTGTATGTAGCACGTGTTTCTGTTATCTCTGGTGCCTAGAACACCGTTTCTCATAGAATGAGTGAATAAAATGCCAAACAATAATTCATAAGGGGAGACAAAAATAATTACAAAAGGAGGGAGAGTACTAGATGAGTATAAACTACTAGATGTTTAAT
>NW_007730835.1:67142-68903 GCF_000696425.1 Galeopterus variegatus | reverse complement strand
CAAGTAACTTACAGCAGGAAAGTTACAGAGGAAACAGACAGACACAACCTTGATTAAGTGATCAAGTTTAACTCCCCATAATGAAACGTGTATATCATGCATCTCCTGATTTGATGCATTGAGAAGGGCACCTCACCTCTGGATCATTCTTCCCCCGAATCCATAACCTCAATCTAATAATAAGAAAACATCAGAAAAGTCCAAATTGAGGGATATTCTACAAAGCATCTGACCAATGCTCTTCTAAAGTGTCAAGGTCATGAAAGACAAAGAAAGACAGAGGAACTGTCGCAGATCAAAGGCAACTAGAGAGACATGACAACTAAATACAATGTGGGATCCTGGATTGTACACTGGAACAGAGCAAGGACCTTCGTGGAAAAATTGGTGAAACTCATAGTCTGCAGCTTAGTTAATAGTATTATATCAATATTAATTTCTAATTTTAATTAGTATGCCATGGTTATATAAAATGTTAACATTAGGGGAAGTCAAGTGAAGGAAAAATGGAAAATCTGTTTTATATGTGCAACTCTTTGGTATAAGTCTAGAGTTAGTTCAAAATAAAAGATTTAAAAAAACACTTGTGCCATGAAGGACCTAATTTTGATAGGACAGTTAGTGAAGGGAAGACCTCCCCCAGAAAATGACATCTAAACAGAGACATGAAGGATGAGAAAGTGTCACCTTCTCTAATCCAGACAATCCATAATGTGATATTTCTTTTATAATTCCAAAAAGTAATTTATATTAAAAATATTTTATATTAAGATTTTGTTTCGGAGAATTATTCTAATTGTATCAAGACTTGTAGTGACAATTTAACAGATTAGAAGTAATACATCTAATACAAAAGACCAATAAGCACATAAAAGGATGCTCAACATCACTAATCATTAGAAAAATGCAAATCAGAACTATAATGAGATACNGCCACTTACTTTGATGGGAGTTCTATGGAAGCAGAGACTTTTCTGTATGTAGCACGTGTTTGTTATCTCCGGTGCCTAGAACATCGCTTCTCATAGAATGAGTGAATAAAATGCCAAACAATAATTCATAAGGGGAGACACAAAAATAATTACAAAAGGAGGGAGAGTACTAGATGAGTATAAACTACTAGATGTTTAATGAGGTAGACAGTCATTTAGCAATCTGGAAATTTCTTGTAAGGGTAGACCAAATCAAATATTTTTTTACTGCAGAAAATAAAATTATCAAATCCAAAATAAGTGACTATTGATCAAAATACATGCTTGTTGAATGGAATCAAATTATGCTAGTTCTGTAGATAAAAACATCCCTCTAAAATAGAGTTCCTTGAAGGAGAGATTGACTCCAGAGCTGGGGCAGGGAAAAGCACAAGATGAGCCTGGAGCATCTTGTGATTCCAGAACATAACATCACTTAAAGGAAAGAGAAAAAAACGGTGGAGGTATGTCACAAGGGCATGGGAGCTGACCTGAGAGCTCACAACAGACAAAGCCAGAACAATTTGAGCAAAAATATAAACAACTATAGCACTGAATTTTAATCCAAAGAATAAAATAAGTAGCCATGAGTCATACTGACATAAAGAAATGACTGAATAAATAGATAAATGGAGGACAAGGAAAACTATTCCTTTAGAGCAATTCTAATTAATAAATGTAGATGGAATGAGAAAAATGGAAACTCACCTCACAAATACACAGTAAAAATTGCTGCAGGTAAGATCCACTGAGGAATGATAAAATTAGTTGGTGAAATATTAAGAAGCAT
>NW_007730835.1:37919-65343 GCF_000696425.1 Galeopterus variegatus | reverse complement strand
AAAAAAAAACAGAAAATAAGTGCTGGTGAGGATGTGCAGAATGTAAAACCTTTGTGCACTGTTGATGGGAATGTAAAATGGTATAGCTACTGTGAAACAAGTATGGTATTTCCTCAAAAATTAATAGAATTACCATATGCTCCAGCAATTCCACTTCTGAGTATACACCCAAAAAAATAGAAAACAGGGTGTCAAACAGATATTGGTTTATAGCAGCATTATTCATAATAGCTAAAATGTGGAAGCAATCCAAGTGTCCATGATGAATAAATCAAAATGTTAAGCAAAATGTATACACATACAGTGGAATACTATTCAGCCTTAAAAAAGAAAGAATTTCTTACATATGCTACAACATAGATAAACCTTGAGAACATTATGCTAAGTGAAATAAGCCACTCGCAAAAAAGACAAATACTGTATGATTACACTTATATGAGGTACTTAGAGTAGTCAAAACTGTCGTCAGACAGTAAAATGGTGGTTGCCAGGGGCTGGGTGTAGGGTGGAATAGGGAGTTATTGTTTAATGGGTATAGAGCTTCAGTTTTACAAAATGAAAAGAGTTAGGAAACAGATGGCGGTGACGGTTGTACAATATTAGAATATATTTAATACCACTGAACTGTACACTTAAAAATGCTTAAGATGATAAATGTTATGTTACATGTATTTTAACATAATTTAAAAATGGGGAAAAAAGTAACATATCTAAAAGGTTGCAAACTTGCTATGAATGTGTGTATGTGACTGACATGATAAATGCTCAAGAAATGAAAACTCTTGGAGAAATAACTATTTTTTCTTAACTCTGTATTCAATAACTATATTTTACTTTATCTTAAACTCTAAGTTAGTAACAAGTAGCAAGCATAATCACAGTAATTTCAGTATTTGTGAGATACAAGAAGAGGAGATGTTAAAGTCTTCTCTCCTGTCCTCTAACCACACCCTATTCCAGGTCATTTCCTCATCATTCTTTTCATCTTTACCATGAAGTTATTTTTCCCACTAGAAGAGGACAAGCAAATTTAGACACCTATTGATTAGGAAGCAGGTGCTATAGTCAAATTATTTAGCTACACAGGCTGATGACAACAGAAGCAATTTTGAAGATCATCTAATCCAGTAGTTCTCAACCCTATCAGACCCAATGCCTCTTTTTATATCAAACATTTAGTAATGGCCCCTTTATTATCCTAAAAATGGAAATTTAAAGGTAATATAATCAACCTACACATAATTTCAAATGTGTGGGTATAATTCCATACTGTAATAAAAAGGAGCATGACAAAAAAAAATTTTAAACAAAATAATATGCATTCCAAAGTCTAGATACTTGGGTACAACTATACTAAGAAATACAACAAAGTAGTCGGACACTGTAGTGGATTGAATTATGTACCCCCAAAACTCACTGAAGCTTGAATTGTGTCCGCCAAGTTTTATGTATTAGAAACTTGGTCTGCACTGTGACTGTTAAGAGGATGGGAAATCCTATATGGTAATTGAAAGGTGGAGCCTTGAAGAGGTCATTAGATTGTAGGACCACGCTGTAGTGAATGGGTTAAAAATGGTGGTTGGGGCATGGTTCTGAGGTCTTTAAAAGAAAAGAAAAGAGAGTCTGTCTCTCTCTGTGTTCTCTCAGCTTCCACCATCTTGCAATGTGAGACCCCTGGGTCACTGTTGCCACCACCAGATGGACTTTGGACTTCCCAGCCTTAGAAACTGTAAGCAATAAATTTCATTTTTCTTTATAAGTCACCCAGTTTTGAGTATTTTGTTATAAGCAACAGAAACGGACTGATACAGACGCATAAATTACCATGACTGCCACTGCTACAAATGTAGACTGTCACAAGAGTATTAGCAACTCAAATTCCGTGAAGAGCTTGCTGTTGGGACATCATTTCCTGGATAGTGAACAACTCTTTGAAAGTCCCAAAGAAAACATATTAAAATAATTTTCTCCCAAGATACACATACTGATTTTCCGTAAAATATAGCGTCTGTTCAATTTTGTACCTGTACTTCTTAATACAATACAGAAAATACTTTGTTGTATATGTAAAAGGTTAGGTTCTAGGCTCAGGAAATTGTGAACAGATTTTTTTTTTTTTTTTTTTTTTTTTTTTTTTTTTTGCACCTATCTGAATGTTCAGTGGGACATTCAAAAGTCATGCTGGATAAATTTTTTGTTGTGCAGGACCCTTTAGCCCATTTTAAAACATTAGGCATTTCTGATTTCCACCCTATAAATATGAGTTGAGTTTATTCAATCATTCTGATGAATGAAAACATCCCCACAGATTTCCAAAGTGCGCTCAGGACATTAAAAGCACTGATAGACCAGCTCGCATTTACCAGACAAGGAAGCTGAGGCTCAGAAAGTTTACACTTTCCCACAGTTACAAAGCTAGTTAAAAGATCAGACTAATGCTAGAATGGCATATCTTTCCTTACTGTGCCATACTGTATGTCTTCCATCCTTCAGTAATCAGTATTCAATATGTAAATTAGAACTATCCCATGCTCCATCATCACTAACAAAAACTGCTGTCTCTTTTGAAAACTTTGTCTGTCTTCTCCCTTGGGATCTATTAGTTGTAAGAGCCAAAGGCATTCTTTCTACCATTCCCTGTGAATGAGCTTTGAGCCCATTCTCCTACTCCATTCCTCCTGTATGTTAGCCCCAAGCCATGTTTGCTAAAATACTCAGTGATTCTCACTTAAAACCATGAAGAAGTTAGGATTATTTTAAATGAAATATCTCTAAGCACTATATAGGGCTTTTTCTCTGCTAGGGAAAAACAGGTCAAGATCTCTCAGGTTGCTGGTAACATTCTCTGAGCCCTATAGTTTAATGTTTTTTTATCTGACACAATACAGAATTAGTTCTAAATCTGGCAGAAAGTTGAAAAGAAAGGAGGGCTTTCTTTTCAGAAAGAAGACTGAGGATTACCTCACAACTGATTTAAAAAAAAAAAATAGCACTTCAGCCATAGACATAAATGTGGTTTTAGTATGCAGCCATCTGAGCTACTTTCGGTACACATTGCATTTCTGATAATTGATAAGACCAAAATGTTTTTGACATTATATTAGGTAATTAGTTCTATAACTAACCTCATATTTATGCAAATATTTACCAAAAAAAGAACACATCTTTCTTATGCCAGATACATTTTATATATGTTCTACTGTTGGGTTGTATAAAGCTACTGTACATATTAGTTTCTTTCTATAGCTTTTTGATACTAAGTCACAATCCTTTATGCATGAAGAAATAGAACCCAGGGAAACGTTCTTAATAATACATTCTTTGCATTAACAGAATCCCTAAACAAACTGTCAAAATGAAAAGGACTTTTATCTCCAGTGATTCTGTAGATACCCTCAGATAAATTAGACACAAATCCTATCCCATATAAAGGATAATTAAAAATATCTCATTTAGCATTCATAAAGTTATTTTTGAGATAATGTCTTATCATGTGAAATGAAATTTGTTTCTCAGAGAAATATTTTTGCTATATTTTAAGTCCATCAAAGTTATGACTTCTTAGGGATTCCAGTTAGATGACTCTTAACAAAAAATAAATTCCAACTTTAAGAAGGATTAATGTTCAGTGAAAAGATTCAAAAAGCATTTTGTTCATCAAAGAATAAGTGCTTCAGAAGGTATTAGAGAGTAAGAAATTGGAAGATTAATTCCCTTTAAAATATGGACTTTTGAACTAAAGAATGAACAAAACACCAGATTCTATCTTTTGAACTAAAGAGTATATTTGTATAGATATCAATCTTTAAATTGGGAGAAGATGCTTTTGTAATGCATGCACACAGCAAATCTTTTCCTCTTTCCTTCCTTTCATTTTTATTTTGTTTGGGGTGGTGCTGCTGCTGTGAGTACTACTAATACACACACACCCTGAAACAAGCATAGTATGAGCCCAACCCAACCCTTTATGTCTAAAACAAACATTCATCAAAGCATTTTTCTCCTGGATGGACATATTATCCCAGAATTCAGAGAAGATACACTTGGCTATATCTAGCTCTATTCAAGAGACATGTGCTGGACATCAGGAATAAGAAAATATGTAATGTAAAATTCTTTCCCTAATAAAATTCAATAATAACCAAAATGATGATATATGAGGATACAGCCTAGTTAGGTCTCTGTTATTTTTACTGGGTGATTTCATCTATCCTTGGCTTTCTACCCGATCCCCATCTAGGTCTACCACAGCAGTAGCTCTCTAATCAACAGCCTGGGATTCATTTCAAAGCCTGCTCACACAAGCTCCCTCTCTTTCTTTCTCTCTGCCTTTCGCCCTCTCTCTCCTGCCCCCAAGGACTGGAAAGGCACATGTGACAAAGCCCCTATCTGCATGAACTTTTAATAGCATGGAGGAGACCTTCACCTGTTCAATGAAATTCATTACTTAATTACCATAGGGTTTATGGAAAAAGAACATAAAGTTGGCACCAAAAACAACTTTAAACCAGAAGAAGCTTTTGTCCCTGTCTCTGACCAGCTTTTATTCCTTATTATATTTTTTAAACCAACAATATAAATATAAATTTCACTTAGGATCACCTGAAATTAATATGTTTTTTTTCATGGTTTACGATGAACAAACAAGGGGCTTCTACTGCTACTCTTTCACCAGTAACACTTCGGGGAGAGTCCCAGTAACAGCTCTCCTCACGACTATAAAATTCAATAATAACCAAAATGATGATATATGAGGATACAGCCTAGTTAGGTCTCTGTTCTTTTTACTGGGTGATTTCATCTATCCTTGGCTTTCTACCCGATCCCCATCTAGGTCTACCACAGCAGTAGCTCTCTAATCAACAGCCTGGGATTCATTTCAAAGCCTGCTCACACAAGCTCCCTCTCTTTCTTTCTCTCTGCCTTTCGCCCTCTCTCTCCTGCCCCCAAGGACTGGAAAGGCACATGTGACAAAGCCCCTATCTGCATGAACTTTTAATAGCATGGAGGAGACCTTCACCTGTTCAATAAAATTCATTACTTAATTACCATAGGGTTTATGGAAAAAGAACATAAAGTTGGCACCAAAAACAACTTTAAACCAGAAGAAGCTTTTGTCCCTGTCTCTGACCAGCTTTTATTCCTTATTATATTTTTTAAACCAACAATATAAATATAAATTTCACTTAGGATCACCTGAAATTAATATGTTTTTTTCATGGTTTACAATGAACAAACAAGGGGCTTCTACTGCTACTCTTTCACCAGTAACACTTCGGGGAGAGTCCCAGTAACAGCTCTCCTCACGACTTCCGGCCTGTCCACACTGCTCAAGAATGAATGTCTAACTTTCTCTACTGAAAAAAAAAACCTCACTGTCCCAATGTGTCCACCCACTGTTTTTCTACTTTTGATGAGGTCCAGAGGCATCATAACATTATGCTCTAGTTCAAAGTTAGATCTATTCGCTACTACTTAACCTTCTAATGCATCATTTGGCAAAGTTCTTTATATACCGTGCTTGAGGATATTCTGTTAACGAAATGCACACTTTTGTAAAATATCAGAATTAGGAAGCCCAAGTACTAATTTTATTAACTTTGCCTACAAAATTGTGCTGAGGTACATACAAACTATGAAATTTGAAACTCAACTGTGGAGCCACGGCTAAGCCTAGGGCTGGGTCTGGAGCCCACAGACCCCTCAAGTCCATTCACAGACTGAGTCACAAACCCCTAACACACCAGGCTGGGTCACCAGACCCCTTACACACAGGTCTATGAGCTAGGTAACCAGCCAAACAGGTCCTTGGAGCCATAGGTTGGAAAGCATGGGTGTGCTGGGCAGACGCCTGAGGCAGATGCCCACCCGCCTGCTTCACTAAAACTCTCTCTCTCTCTCTCTCTCTCTCTCTCTCTCTCTCTCTGAAGAACACAAGAATAGCAACAAAACTAAAAAGATACATTGGCATGCATGTGCACTAACTACACACACACACACACATGCAGGCACACACAATTTGCTTACAAAGGATGTGCTAAAACCACACCCAACTGGACCCGAGGCGAGGGCCCTGACCAAAGTATTCCACTTTCCCAATAATCCACCCCTTCAAGATCAGAATCTTCTGCGATGTTCCCTTAGCGAGAATAAATGACTCTTACATTTACATACTACCTATTCCATCCCAGTCCCAAAAACCTTTAGCTTGTTGCAGCACCAACTCAAAAGTCCAAAGTCCATAGTCTCCTCTGAGACCAAAAGTAAAACTCCTTCCAGCTATAAACCTGTAAAGAGTCAAAAACAAGTTTATCTACCTCCAAGATACAGTGGGACAGACATTGGGTACACATTCCCATTCCGGAAGGGAGGAAAAGAAAGGAAAACAGTCCCCAAACAAATCCAGAACCCAAACAGGACAAACATTAAGCACACTGGGACACCTGGACCCCTAAAGCACTGGGCAACCTCGCTCCTACAGCTCTGCCAGGTGCAGCCCATTGAGCTGCCCTGGTGCCTGCAGCTTTTCCAGGCTGGCGCTGCACACTGCCAGCAGCTCCACAGTTCTGGGATCCTGGCGGCAGTCCTGCCATCCTCGCTCCACTAGACATTTCCTCAGTGGAGGTTCTTTGTGGGGGCTCTGACCCCACTTTTCTGTTACACGTTGCTCCATAGATGACCTCCGCAGCAGCTCCACCCCTGCAGCAGGTCTCTGCCTGAGTCCCCCAGCTCTTTCATACATCTTCCGAAATCTAGGTGGAAGCTGCCATGCCTCCACTGCTCTCACATACTGCTGGCCTGCAAACTTAATACAATGTGGACGACACCAAGGTTTTTGGCTTTTTTTCTTCAGAGGTGCTGAGGCAGGATTGCTCCAGCCAGAGCGACTGGGATGCAGGGAGCAGTTTGCTGAGGGTAATGACACCTCAAATCTGTCCTCCAGGATAAACTCAGTTCTCCTAGGATGGGAGGGGCACTCTCCCAAACTTCTCAAACGCCCTCAGGGCCTGTGATGGGTGGGGCAGCCATCCAGACTTCTCAAATGCGTTTAGGGCTTTTATCCCCATTCTCTTGGCTCTTAGCGTCTGGCTGCCTCACTGCCAAGACAGTGTCTTTAGCAAACAGTTTATCTGCTTCACTCTTGCATTTTTCTCCTGCTCTCTGCTTCTCTACCATGGCCAGGCTGCAAATTTTCCAAATCTTTTTGCTCTGCTTCTCTTTTAAATTCTGGCTTTTGAATTACTTCAATCAGCTTGGCTTACACCAGATATTCACTCAATCTCAACCAGTTTTTTGCAGCATTCACCCACAGTTCAAACAGCTGCATTTGCCCAGTCCATCTAGGAGTGGCTGCCCTGCCTCTGTGCATACCTGCGGCTATTCTGTAACCGCTGCCACAGAGACAGGCACATAGTAATGGAGATTAACTTTTCCACCTTTTCACCAGGTGAAAACATACTTGAAATTCTGCAGTGGCACCTATCCTCAGGTCATCTGCCCATCTGCACATGGCACTCTTTTCTTGGGTTTTATGGCACCTAGCCAGCCATGGGTTTAAGTGGCACCCTCTGAGCCTTTTGCCTTAAGACAAACGCAACATGGGTTCACTATATAGTCTCTAGAGCATGTTACACCATCCACCCCTAGGTCTCATAGCTGGAGCCGCCAGGCGCTCTCCCTGTTTCTGCTACTTTAGTGTCTCAATTTCTCCTGCACAACAGGTTGTGCCTGGAGATGCATGGTTTTCCCTTCTCACCACTGGGTTGGTCATCTTCCCTGGTGTGAGAGGCAGGAGGGGCCAGTCACTGCACGTTATCCTCCAGGATATTTATCCGTGCTTCCAACAACTCTGCTTTCTGCCACAAATCTCAATCAGTTTGCAGCATAGTGAGCAATAGCCAGGCTCTGGTCAGCAGAAAAGTGGCCACTGGGTACCACATGCTCAAGGACAGCCACATTTCCTCTCCTTCCCAAGGGGTTTTGCATTGTAGTACCTGGTCTATGCTGCCTTGCGGTATAGTGTGCAGCAACCAGATCCCAGTTAACAGGAAAGTGGCCATAGGGAACAACATATTCAAAAGTAGCCACATTTCCTCCTTCTTCCAAGGGCTTTTGGCTCCTGTACCTGCTCAGAATCCTGTTGCAGACTACGCCAATTGTGGAGCCACTGCTAATGTCTTTAATCCTGCTTATAGCACCAATTGTAGTGCTCTTAATCCTGTTTGTGACAGCAATTATAAAGTGAGGCAACCACACCAGATGTCAGACTCTTTTACCTGCCAGTAACCCTACACTGAATGTGCTGTTGAGCTAGGGCTGGGTCTGGAGCTCACAGACCCCCTCAAGCCCATTCACAGACTGGGTCACAAACCCTTCACATGCAAGGCTGGATCCCCAGACCCTTCACATGCCAGGCTGGGTCACCAGACCCCTTACACACAGGTCTATGAGCTAGGTAACCAGCAAACAGGTCCTTGGAGCCATAGGTTGGAAAGCATGGCTGTGCTGGGCAGATGCCCAAGGCACATGCCCACCCTCCTGCTTCACTAAAACTCCTCTCTCTCTACCTCTCTCTCTCTCTCTCTACCTCTTCCCAATCAGTGCAGGATTACCGGCAGGTAAAAGAGCCCAACAACCGGCGTGGTCACCTAGTTTTACAGCTACTCAGCCAAAAAAAAAAAAGGAATGAACTATTGATACACTAAACAACATTGTATCTCAAAAATATTATGATCAGATAAAGAAGCCAGATATAAGAGTATATACTGTATGATTCCAATTATATGAACTTCCAGAAAAGGCTAATCTAATCTATAGTGATGGAAATTACACCACTGGTTGCTTAGGGCCATGGGTGGGGAAGTGAATTAACTTTGCAGAGGCATGAGGGAACTTTTCTGGGGTAATGAAATGTTTCATATATTGATTATGATGGAGGTTACATTAGTGCATCTATTTGTCAAAATTCATTGAACCGTATACTTAAAATTTTATCATGTTGATTTTTTTAAAAAGAGATATCAGAAAACCTCAATAAAGTTTTTTATTTAAAAAAAAAAAAGAGGTATCAGAAAACCAGTCAGTCCCTTACCTACATTAATGATATGAAAAGTCGAGTGGAGATAGTTTTGGGGTTTTTAAAAAAGCTATTTCTGATAGAGCTATTTGGATGCTGTGGACCCCAACCTTCCCAAAATGGGAGGGAAACTGTGTCTTTCCTTGCCTAAAATCTAGTAAAAAAGCTTCAAAAGGACTACATCGAAAACCTAATAACTGCTATTTCAGAGTGGGAGAGAGATGGAATTACCTGACTCACACTTGAGAAATCTAAGGTAGAAACTAGCCAGCCTCTTGAATGGCAGAGCAAAGGTGAGGTAGCAATTTGGTGATTATCCTGCCCTCCGAGAATGCATCAGAACAAAGGATTCTTGAGGGTTTTCTGAGGGCATGTGCAAGAGAGTACCAGGGTGCAGTCATTTCGGCTCTTGTCCAAGAGGGTGGGCTGGAAAGATGAAGGGGTCTCAGCAGAAAGTAGCTATATATGAATGGCTGAATTCCCAGGGGGTGAAGAAGCAGCTCTGTGAAACCAGGTGCAATAAAGGGGCACCTTCCTTTGTCAAGACCACTCTAGATAAGAGGTCTCCAGAGACTGGAGAATCTCTAAAGAAGCCACAGCAGAGAGAGTCATATTTAAGCATCCACCAAGCTCAGACAAGATGAGAGCAGTTTTTGCAGTCCCAGTGAAGGAAAAATCTTTCCTGCCCTCTCTTACATTTTCACTACACCCTTCACCGAGCTCTAATCCCAGAAGAGTCAGAAATCATGTTTAGCAGGCAAGAAAAGAAGAATAAACACACAAGGTATGCAAAGGGAAAAGGAACTGTCAATATACTCCCTTTCTAACTACATGCAAACAGTCCATAAAAAACTTGAGCTTAGGGACAGAAGTTTTCACCCTAAATCAAGTTTGAAGTTTTGACAGTCATATGCAATTAGGCAATTTAACTTCTGGACCTACACCATTTGTATTACCTATGAATAACCAGAAAAGTGGAGCATCTTGCTAACTTTTTGGACAATTGCAGAGAAAGAAATATTATCACTGAATTAATTCTAAAGGAAGAAGGAGACAAAAGTAATAATGCTTTCTGATTCCATCCCACAATTTGTGCCCATTCAAAATAACAGTTTTAACACTAATTAGTGCCTCATGAGTGAACAGTGTGTGCTAGGCAGACCACCACATAACAGGGGTCATGCACAGAGGCAGGGTATGAAAGCCACCCCTGGAGTTGAGCAGCATAGCAGCCCTGATGCCAGGAGCTTTACACACATGATCTCTGTGATGTGTAATTTTATGTCAACCTCACTGGGGCACAGGGTCCCACATAACAGGGGTCATGCACAGAGGCAGGGTATGAAAGCCACCCCTGGAGTTGAGCAGCACAGCAGCCCTGATGCCAGGAGCTTTACACACATGATCTCTGTGATGTGTAATTTTATGTCAACCTCACTGGGGCACAGGGTCCCCAAATTAAACATTATTTCTGGGTGTGTCTGTGAGGATATTTTCAGATGAGGTCAGCATCTGAATCAGTGAATTCAGAACATTGCCCTCCCCAATATGAGTAGGTATCAGCCAACCCCTTGAGGCTCTAAATAGAACAAAAGGCAGAGGGAGGAATTTGCTCCTTTTTTTCTGTCTCACTGATTGAGCTGGAACATCTCATTTCATCATCTCCTGCTCTTGGACTGGGATATACTCCATTGGTCCCCTGGATCTCAGGCATTAGGACACGGAGTGAATTCCACCACTGGCTTGCAGATGCCAGACTTCTCAGACTCTGCAGCCTCCATTCTTATATGAGCCAATTATTCTTAATATATCCCCTATTGGTTGTTTCTGTGGAAAAACCTGACTAATACAATCTGTCAACAACTTGTAAGGGGTTAAATAAGAGCACACCACCACGCTCTTATTTAACCTCTCACAAAGACAAGACTAAGCACTGGGCCTCCCATTTCTTGGATGAGAGTCCTGTTGAATTACTTTAACCTGATCATTTCTATTTTATAAATACAGTAATTATTCAGTAACCAATTGCTGAATAAAGCAATGAACAAATAAATCTGATCAAATGTCAAAGTCTAATGTCAACATTCAGCTGAGGTTTTTCTAGCTCTTGTGACTTTTATTGAATTTGATTTTATTTGGTTTTTTACTGCTGGTCCTGATTCATTAGATAAAATTGGTGTTATATTTGCCACAAATTGAGTATCAATACTTCTGCAGATGTCATCTTTTATTTCTTTTTTTTAAAAGGTCCTCATTTTGCCAATTTAAAAAAAGTAAATAAAGGGTATTAAACACTAAAAATAAAATAAAATAAATTATGGCTCCTTGGAGCTCCCTCTGTATAAATAATTTTTTTAAAACAAAGAAATAAACAGAAATGGTCGGCATATTGATTTATTCATTTAATAATCATTTATTGAATGCCCACTTTATACCAATGTGTCAGAACTCAATTCTGTTTGCCCAACACACAGTGGCTTAAGCCAAAAGTGAAACTGTTTACTCAAATGATTGAAAAATTCTTGAGTAAAAAGTTCTTTAGTCTTGGCTTGTTGAAACCACCAGGACCCAGTGTCTCTTCCCATCTTGCCAAGCTCTGCTTCTTCTAGGTTAAGTCTGTTCTCAGAATGCCTCTCCTCTCATGGTAGTAATGTGGCTATACCATTCCTCATGATATATCCTTTCAAGGTTTAAGTGTAGAGGCAAAGAAAGAATCTGCTTCCCCAATAACGCTTTTTTAAAGTCTCAGAATTTAGTGCCCAGGGATAAAGGGTTAACAAAACCATTTCCCCTTCTGCAGAAGAATCTGACCTTGGATTCTGTTCCCCTAGGCATCTGATAAGAGTCAAGGATCAACTATATTGCTAGACAACATTGCTTACAATAAAAATGACTCTTAATTAGTACATTGCACCTGGACTAGGAGGAACTATAAATCAACTAAATAACTGATGGGGCTGCCATGCTTTGGGCATCCCTGAGTTCAGTGACTCTTATAATTGACATTTGTCACAGAAACCCTTGAAGCTAAGCCTGTGGATTTCTTTTAAAAGATATTGGCCATGACTTCCTCACCTATGCAATGTGGAACTTGTTTTCTTGCACCTGAGCTGTATTGCTATGCTGGACTGCTGCAAGGACTCTTGCAGAAAAAGAATGTCTAATGCCACTCAACTTGCAAGCTGTGTTTTCCTTCCCATAACCTTCTGAGTACACTGGTATCACGGGTGATGTATGGAAGTGGGCTTAAATGTCTAGTTAAGCTATTAAGATCCCCTGGTAAATGTTGCAGTGCCTATCTCTGAACCCAATAACTGTAACCAGGAGAAAAGACATGACTGATTAGAATAACCCTAGGTTACATATTCCACCCCTGGAACAAGGAGATATTGAGATGATTCACTGAAAGTACAGGGGCTAAAAGTGCGGCAGGCGTGGTTCCCCAGAAGCTCAGAGTTCTTACTAAAAGGAAGAAGAATTACAAGCCTAACATCCAAAATAGCAAATATTTACAATGCAATTGACTCCTTCCCACATACTGCATTAAAGCACATAGGATTTAAATTCTTGTCTCAAGAAATTACATGTCAATAACCTATGAGTATACTCAATAATCAAAATTGCATGTATTAAAATTTCAAATGCTAAAAATCTACAATAAGTCAATGGTGGTAACTCTAGGAATGATAATTTACAATTAAACTTTGGCTTACTTATTAGGGGTCCCATCAAAGGATTCAGCAATTACCAAAATCTTCTAATGGCTTCGTTAAAATTTTGATTACTTTCTTTCCATCAAATTGTTTACAGTGGAAAATACTGAAATTAATTTTTATCCAAGAGGCAGTTAAAAGTACAGACCCTAAATGAGGAATAGGCATGTTTGAAGCCAACTGCCCCTAACTAGCTGTTGATTTTGTACAAAGTTATGTTAAATCTCTATTTATCAGTTCATTCATATAGAGAATAAGGATGATGCCCACCTCACAGTGTTATTTTGAGAAGTAAATGAGTAAAAACATGTGTAAAACACAAGTGTTTGGCACAAAAAAAGCAGCAAATGTTATCTAATATCATCAACATCGTCATCACAGGAATTTTAAATTCTGATGTATACAATCTACATCTCTGCCTGACACTTTTTTTCCTACTTGTAGTCACCCTCATAATGTGATAAAATTTTGTGACTTTGTGGAAAACAGGCATCAAATAAGAAAAAAAACTGTATTTAATCAAATTTGAAAAGGTGGTTAAAGTAGCACAAGATATGCAGAAAGGGGATTCTAGGGAAAGTCGATTATTTGTGCAAATATTCCTATGCTCTAAAAATTAGGGGCTTGAGGGAGTCTGAGGGATCCATCCCTGGTAAATACCAAGGATCCAGTAAAACTGCAAATACAGCCCAGGTGCGATAATGAACCTGTGTTACACTGGATAAGTTCCATGTCATTTCAGGAAACAGCATTGCAGGGCTCATTAGGTGTAGTCAGTGTCCTTAAAAAGCTCACAGCCTGGTGGTGAGAAAAGCCCATAAATAAGTAAATGCAATGCAATGTGCTAAGTGCCGTGTGGGGGTGTGCAGTGGGTGTTCTCCTTCCACAACAGACGGGGTTAAAACCTGAAATGCCTTTTAATCAGATTATATCCACTCCACTGCGCCTCAGTAGCTCCTCTGTGCCTGTCTGTAGGAACACATCATGGTAAAATCCCAGCCCTTCTCACGTCTCAGACAGACCGGTGTGAGCATCGGTGAGTTAATGTACATTAAATCATTGAGCTTTTCTGAAATAAATCACTGATTGAAAAAAAAAAAAAAAAACTCAAGGGACTGTCACTGAGATGATCACAACATCCTGCAATCTGCTTTTAACTTTATCAAAAGAAACTGAGCAGAAACATGGCGTTGCCATTATTTCAAAAGCATAGAGAAGGTGAATACCACCTAAATATATAACAGCCCACAAATGAGAACCTACACTATATTCTGCTGAGAAAGGGAGAAACTTTCTAATTCTTTTCCTAATGCCAAGGTGAAGACAAAAGAATTGCTTCCAAAGAATTCTGTAGGGTCTTCATGTTTCTAGAAAGGGAGAAAAATAGGTAATAGGAATACAGAAAATAGGAATACAGAAGAATTTTAAAACTGGAAATTAATTTAAAGACTATCTAATCCACTCTATTTATTTCAAGAAGATCTAAGGAGATTAAGCAGCTCATCTAAATTAATGGAGGATCCAGGAATAGCAATAAAGTCTAAAACTCCTCTCCATGGAAGGGGCATCCACAGTTAGTTTAAGGCCTATCATTACATTGACAGTATTACAGTTTCTATGGTTCGGATTCATAGCAAGATAAACAGGCTTTTGTTTTCAAGCCTAAGATCTACTATTTTTAACACTGCTTATATAGAAAAAAAATGCTTTCTAAATTTCAGGAAAACTTACTAACAAATAAAACCTCCCTAACACACCCATTTTTTAGTTTCATTCTTGTGTGTTAATAATACAGATGTTTTCATGTTCATTCTAGCTTCCGACTTTCTCTCTTTTGCCCTCACTCAAAAATGTCTATTTTATTACCTTTTAATTTTTTTCAGTTATTATCGTGAATGTCAATATTGGAAGTCTAATAGATGGTGTCAGTGCAAATTTGATTTTGAGTGAGAACTGTCCTCAGGGAGAGAACACCATAAAGGAGGTTGAAACGCTTCCACATTGTACAATTTCAGGGCTTTGTCCCAAAATCCATCACACTATATGCTTTCACCAATTGTCATTAAACTTGACTCTTTTTCTCTTTGAAACAGAAGTGCTTAAGTTTCTTAAATGTGTGATGGTTCATCCCACTAAAAATGCTGAAGGATTTAACTGTCGGAGAGGCACAGGTGAAATGCATCATAAACTAAAACCATCATGAGAGTTTTCACTGTCATATTTTCTTCACCTCCCTTAATAGCAGAAGCTTTTGACACTCAGCAATGTGTTTAGTTGTCTAATGGAAAATAGCAAAATGAAAAACAGGAAAATTCACAAGTCACCCTGCCAAGTTACTTCCCTGAACTCGGACTGAATTTCAGTAAAGATAAACACAATATAGATCTATCAAATATATTATTTGGGGTTATGTTTTAATATATCTTCAAAAAGGATTAATTGTTTTCACTATGGAAAACTTAAAATGCTTTTGGTCCATTACCCAGGTAGATGTTACACAGAAAAGTGCCTCTTATATTTACTGCCAGCATTATAATAAACATTTTACTGTGACCATTATCTGAGGCCTATTCCAGTTTTCATTGCTATAGTGCTTGCCATCTTCCAAAATATTTTACAAGTAAGAAGGCTGAAATAGGGAGATGGCCTGAAGCTGCTAAAATTGGAAATCATTATTTTTATGGTTTTCGTCAACAAGGTCATTCAGTGTTCCCCACATTTGTTTGAAAGCCTGGCATCAGAAAGAGAGCAAACAAGTGGTAGATAATCCAGAGTTGTGAAATGTTAAAAAAGTGTAACAATAGGAATACAAAAGGCATTGAGGACACAGAGAGAGTAGCTGGGGCTGAGAAAGGAAGGGAGGGACACCAGGAAGGAAAGATAGACCAGGGCAACGGGGTTTGAGGTTCAAGCCTATGATGATATAATTTTAGAGAATGTTTAGTCTCAGTAAGAAAGAAAGAGAGGTGGAAGATTTAGGTCAGAGTTTGATGGATCAGAATTTTAAGATTTTACAGAAGGAGCTCTTTCTAGGAGAAGGCAAGGCCAAATGGGGAGTCATGAGAAGGGGGAGGTGAAACGAAACAGAAGTGAAGGCCACTGCTGTGAACACAGGTTATGGAACAGTGAAGCCACATGTTAGATGATTGCTGGTGGAGACAATTCTCCATGAGTATCTCACATTTCCACAAAATATGTGAGCCATGCACTAACTACTCTTTTTTCTGGACTATCTTTTTGAGGATGTTTATAACATGAACAGCCTCAAAAGACACAGAAAGCATCTTCCCCTGGAGCAAAGGAAAAGCATGCTATTATAAAAGACTCATAAACCTTAAGCTCAGGGTTTCTATCCTAAAATGCAACCTATTGCATATTCGGGTACCATCTGGACCTCTTCACTATGGGAATTGGGAAAAATGCTAATACTATGGTTGCTGCTATTACTATGAGTAATAAACAGTCCTTTATCTCTGGCTCAGAAATTTCATATCTTCTACCAGCAGCCATGAAACTACACCAGATTAACTTGTTACCTTGCAAATAGAATAACATCTCAGATCCTTTACATTCTTGACAGTCTTGAAAATGAGGATAGAGTGCTGGAAAACACATGGATTTCTGGAAGAGGAGGGCTAACAACATTTAACAAAATGTGAGGGAAATCTGTGAGAATTGGGAGTAAACTTGTTGATCAAATGTTATGGTCTATGGATAGCAAATTAGTCCTCCAGTGGAGAAAGAATAGGGAAATGGTTGCAGTACTACTACAAGGAAGTAGATTTTAAGACAGCTGCCTGAACAATGCCCTGGTTGCGGCTGATTCTCCTTTGGGTGGGATAACTTCCTTGTCAATCAATCAGCCTCAGTTCTGCCTCACTGTAACAACTAATACCAAGATTCATCCCCATTCCTTAGGGAACCTGAATCTTTGACAACGGGCAGTAAACATGCTTGCTTACATCTTTGAAAAGATGATCTGGAACAAAGGAACATCTGTAACAAAGAGCTTCACTCTTAATACAGGCAGAAATGCAAGAGACATGGGAGAATTGTCCACAATAATCTCTACTCTGTATTTCTACACTATCTTGGATTCTCAAGAATTGTCCCATGAGTACACCACTCTGTCAGTGACTAGTTAGTGGCTAGGACCAAATCCATTCAATTTGTCTAATATAGCATTTAATTAAAGGGACAACAGGGCTTCAAACAGTGTTATCCGAATCTTGCCTCTCTCAGAGTCCCATACCCAGTCAGCTAAACAAATCTGATAAACCACCAGAGTCTACCCTAGAAAGACAGGTGGCTTTCTCCTTAACTCTCTGCATGCCTCGAGGCCTTAGTTCAATGTTCAGCAGAATGTATTAGTGATTGCTCAGAATCGTGGCCCACAAAGAAATTAAGGGTGATTCTGTCTACCCTAGAAAGACAGGTGGCTTTCTCCTTAACTCTCTGCATGCCTCGAGGCCTTAGTTCATATGTTCAGCAGAATGTATTAGTGATTGCTCAGAATCGTGGCCCACAAAGAAATTAAGGGTGATTCTGCCATCCAAATAACCAGGCCAGTGAGTTCAAGCTGGTTTGAATGCCTTACAGAGCCAAGGTGTTGTCAATGATCACTTTAGCGCATGTCAGATACAAATTTTGTATGAGCTTTTCTAATTGGATAACTCAAGCTGCAGGGAAAACTTCCCACCGACGGACATAAATCGTGTTAGTTATTCCTCCACAAAGCTCTCTACAATAACCAAGGGTAGTTGCATTTAAGAGAGACCTCCACGGTTGTCTGAGAGTTACATGAGCCACAGATGTTTCCTTAAACACTTGTAGATTTCTTATTACCATTCCTAAGAAGCAGGTCACTGGTTCTGGGAAGGGAAGCATCACCATAGGTTAATTTTGTTTGTCCTAAACCAACATATAATGTAATCAAAGGGTATGCACTCTCTTATATAAGACTTCATCCACTCAGTATGTTTTTGAGATTCATCCATGTTGCCACATAAACCAGTAGCTGGTTCCTTTTTATTGCTCAGTAGTATCCAATCTTATAACTATACCTCAGTTTTTTTACCTATTCTCTTAATTGATGGACATCCATATTTTTTTTTCGAGTTTTTGGCCATTATAAACAGAGCTGCCATGAACATTTTCATAAAGTCTTGTCATGGACATAAGTTTTCATTTCTCTTGGGTAAAATTGTCAGAAATTTTCCCGAAGTGGTTGTGGCATTTCCATTCCAAGAAAATATGGAAGTTCTGATTACTCCATCTCCTTTCCAGCATTTGGTATTGTCAGTCTCTTTAGTTGTAGCTATCGTAGCTAATCTGGTAATTGAGTAGTAGTATCACATTAGTATTTTTTTATTAAAATATAATTGATTATACATATTTGTGGGTTACACAGTTCACTATCAATACCGTTATACAATATGTGATGAGAAAATCAGGATAATTAGCATGTTCATCATTACAAAATGTAATCCCGTTTTGTCCATTAGCCAATTTCTCACTAAATTATACAATATGTGATGAGAAAATCAGGATAATTAGCATGTTCATCATTACAAAATGTAATCATTTTGTCCATTAGCCAATTTCTCACTAAACACCGCCTCCACCTTTCCCACTTCTAGTAACCATAGCTCGGTTCTCTCCTTCTGAAAGTTCATTGTATAAATGTGACTGTTGTTTCTTTCTCTGTTTCTCTATTTCTTTCTCTCTTTTCTATCTCCCAGTTATGAGTGAGGACATGTGGAATTTCTCTTTCTGTGCCTGGCTTATTTCACTCAACATAAGTTTCTCCAAGTTCATCCATGTGGCTGTGAATGGCAGAATTTCATTCTTTTTTATGACTGAGTAGTATTCCATCATGTATATACACTATATTTTCCACATCCAGTCATAACTTGCCTATAAGATGTAACCAGATGTGCAATAAACATGGAACTAGAAGTATCTTTTCAACACATTTTTCATTTTTTTGTATATATACTCAATAGTGGCATTCCTGGACCATATGGTAGTTCTATCTACAGTTGTTTGAGAAAACTCCATACTCTTTTTCCATAATGGCTGTACTAATTTACAGTCCTACTAACAGTGCTGAAGGGTTCCCCTTTCTCTGCACCCTTGCCAGCATTTGTTACTCTCTGTCTTTTTTATAATAGCCAGCCTAATTAGAGTGAGATGATATCTCAATGTCATTTTGATTTGCATTTCCTTGTTGATTAGTGATATTGAGCATTTTTTAAAGTACCTTTTGGACACTTGTATGTCTTCTTTTGAGAAATGTCCATTCAGCTCCTTTGCCCAATTTTTAATCAGATTCTTTACTTTTTTACTGTTCATATGTTTGAGCTCCTTGTATATTCTGGATACTAATCCCTCATCAGATGTATAGTTTGCAAATATTTTCTGCCGTTCAGTAGGTTGTATTTTCACTGTGTTGATTGGTTTCTTTGCTGTGCAGTTTTTATTTTGATGAAATCCCATTTGTTAATTTTTTCTTTTGTTGCCTGTGCTTTGGGGGTCTTATTCATAAAGTCTTTGCCCAATCCTACATCCTGAAGTGTTTCCCCAATGGTTTTATTTTTATTTTTATTTTTGAGGAGTTTTATAGTTTCAGGTCTTATATTTAAGTCTTTAATTCATTTTGAGGTGATTTTGGTATATGGCAAGAGGTATGTGTCTAGTTTCATTCTTCTGCGCATGGATATCCAGTTTTCCCAGGACTGTTTACAGAAGAGGTTGTCCTTTCCCCAGTGTATGTTCCTGGTACCTTTGTCAAAGTTCAGCTGGCTACAAGTATGTGGATTGATTTCTGAGTTCTCTATTCTGTTCCATTGGTCTGTATGTCTGTTTTTATGTCAGTACCATGCTGTTTTGGTGACTGTAGCTTTGTAATATAATTTGAAATTGGGTAGTGTTATGTCTCCACCTTATTTTTTTTGCTCATGATTGCTTTGGCTATTTGGGGTATTTTGTTGTTTTACATGAATGTTAGGATTGTTTTTTCTATTTCTGTGAAGAATGTCATTGGTATTTTGATAGGGATTGCATTGAATCTGTAGTAGTCTCTGGGAAGCATGAAAATGTTCACAACATTAATTCTTCCAATCCCTGAACATGACATGTCTTTCCATCTTCTTGTGTCCTCTTTAATTTCTTTCAACAGTGATTTGTAGTCATCATTGTAGAGATCTTTCACTTCCTTGGTTAAATTTATTCCTAGTTATTTTATTTTTCAGTAGCTATTGTAAATGGGCTTGTTTTCTTGATTCCTTTTTCCTCTAGTTCATTGTCAGAGTATAAAAATGCTACTGATTTTTCTACATTAATTTTGTATGCTGCAACTTTACTGAATTTATTTATTAACTCTAAGAGGTTTTTTTGCAACATCTTTAGATTTTTCTATATATAGGATCATTTCACCTGCGAACAGGGACAATTTGACTTTGTCTTTTCTAATTTGGATGCTCTTTATTTCTTTCTCTTGTATGATTGCTCTGGCAAATACTTCTAATACTATGTTAAATAACAGTGGTAAGAGTGGGCATACTTGTCTTTTTCCTGTTCTTAAAGGAAAAGCTTTCAGCTTTTCCCTATTCAGGATGGTACTGATGTTGCCCATTCGGGATGGTATTAGTTTGTCATATATAGCTTTTATTGTGTTGAGATACTTTCCCTCTGTATCTATTTTTTGAGAATCTTTATCATGAAGTGATATTGAATTTTGTCAAATGCTTTTTCTGTCTATTGAGATAACCATTTGATTTTTTTCCTTGATTTTGTTGATGTGATGTACAACCTTTATTGATTTGCATATGGTGAACAATTCTTTCAACCCCGAGATGAATCCCACTTGATCATGTTGTATAATCTATTTGATGTGCTGTTGTATGCTGTTTGATAATATTCTGTTGAGGATTTGTACATCTATGTTCATCAAGGAAATTGGCCTATAATTTGCATTTTTTGTCATCTATTTGTCTAATTTTGGTGTTAGGCTGATGCTGGCCTCATAGAATGAGTCTGAGAGAATGGCCTTTTTCAATTTTTTGGAATAGTATGAAAAGGATTTGTATTAATTCTTCTTTAAAGGTTTGGTAGAATTCAGCAGTGAAACATCTTGTCCTCAGCTTTTCTTCATGGGAGACTGCTGATTACTGCTTCAATCTTATTGTTCTTTATTGCTCTATTCAGGTTTTCTATTTCTTCTTGGTTCAGTCTTGGTAGTTTGCATGTGACCAAAAATTTATCTATTTCCTAAATATTTTCAGATTTGTTGGTGTATAGTTGTTCATAATAGTCTCAAATGATTCTTTGTATTTCTGTGGTACCAGTTGTAATGTCTCTTTTTTCATTTCTGATTTTTTTATTTGGGTCTTCCCTCTTTTTTTTAAATTAGTCTAGCTAATAATTTATCTATTTTGTTTATCTTCACAAAAAGCCAACATTTTATTTTGTTGATCTTTTGTATCTTTTTAGGTATCTCTTTTAGTATTGTTCTGATCTTAATTATTTCTTTCCATCTACTGATTTTGGGGTTAGATTGTTCTTGTTTTCCTAATTCTTTGAGGTTAGGTTATTTATTTGAAGTCTTTCTATTATTTTCATCTAAGTATTTATTGCAATAAACTTTCCTCTTAACACTGCTTTTGTGGTATCCCATAGGTTTTGCTATGATGTGTCTTTATTTTCATTAGTTTTAACAAATTTTTTGAGTTCCTGTTTGATTTTTTTCTTTGACCTATAGGTAGTTCAAGAGCATATTGTTTAATTTCCATGTATTTGTAGAGTTTTCAAAGTTTTGCTTGTTATTGATTTTTAGTTTTAATCCATTGTGGTCTGAACAGATACTTGAAATGATTTCAATTTGTTAAAATTTGTTGATACTTGATATGTGACCTAACATGAAGTCTGCCCTGGAGAATGTTCCATGTGCTGGTGAGAAGAACGTATATTTTGTAGCTGTTGGATGAAATGTTCTATAGATGCCTGCCAAGTCCAATCGGACTAAAGTTTAGTTTAAATTCTTCATTTCTCTGTTGATTTGTTGCCTGGATGATATGTCCAGTGTTGAGAGGGGGATATTGAGGTCCCCAACTAAAACAGTATTGGGATTTATCTCTATCTTTAGGTCTAATAATGTTCATTTTATATATCTGTGTGCTCTGATGGTGGGTGCATACATATTTATGATTGTTATATCCTCTCACTGGATAGACCCCTTTATCATTATATAATGACCCCTTTATCATTATATAATGACCTTCTTATAATTTTTTTAATTAAAAGTATATTTTATCCTCTATTAGAATAGCTACTCCCGCTCATTTTGGGTTTCCATTTGCATGATATATCATTTTTTCATCTCTTCACTATCGGTCTGTGTGAGTCTTCACCGGTAAGGTGAGTTTCTTTTAGGCAGCATATAGTTGGGTCTAGTTTTTTAATCCTTTCAGTCTGTCTATGTCTTTTGAATGGGTAATTTAATTCATTTACATTTTAAGGTTGTTATTAACAGGTACTATTTCTACATACAAACAGACCATCATCTTCTATCCCAGGCCTATCACTACTGCACAAGAATGACATTTTTTCCAGAAGGTACCATCTGCCTTGTATACCTCGTCTAGAGGATTTCTCATTACATTCCATAAAAGTAATATATTCCAAACAGCACCTAAGCAGGAGTGAAATGAAGGGCAAAATACACAACTCACTACAGTGCAAAGTCATCTAATCCCTTTAGAAAGAATTGCCAGTTCATTACTTGTTCTGTAATCCATCAGCAAGGTCTGGTAACCATTTAAGCTCAGTCATGCACAAATGATCACAGACAGCAACACACAAAAGAGGCTTTCATATTAAAAGGCTATTGAGAAGTTATGTCTTAGCTATCTTCCTTTTTTTTTGAAAAGGAAAATGGTCCCATGAAACATCAATCAACAGCTTGAGCCAAATGAAAAAAACTTGAAATAACCATTTATAAATAAATTAATCCAACTGGCTAAAGATGAAGAAGTAACTTATTTAAAGTTCCAAGGTCTTTACAAATGACAGTATGATCACACTGTAGCCTATGATATGAAAATATTCACAGACTATATATTATCATAGAAATGAAAATGTCAGTCCAAGGTTAACCCCACTTGAATTTATTGATGGTAGTCTTCAGGATACAAGGCTGAAGCAGTTCTATGCTTTAACTGAGTTGGGATCTTATAAGTAAAAAGCATACAATGAAATACTTAATATAGAGAGAAAAACTGTAATTAAATAAGAGAAAGAGTGCAGCTGCTAAAGAATTGTGGCCCTTGTCTTGCATTTTGAGAAAAAAAAAATCCAACTATTTGAAGAACATTAGAAATGTCTTTCACTGAAGCAACGATTTGGAAAACAATCACTCATTCACAATTGAAGCTTCAGGTCAAAGCATATACAGAAAGCCACCTTGGAAATATTTTCCATCTTAGCCTACCAGGCGTAAATCAGGTGCCATCATCAAAGGTTCAGTAGAATCATACTCTGAGATTAACAGGCGAGACCTGCTAGCAGGAAGTATTATATGTTTTATTCAAAGTGATTCTTCTGTTACCAGTTGAGCTCTTGGCATACTCCCCCCAGAAGCTTCCAGCAGCACATCAGGATGGTGCCGCCATAATTCAAATGGTCCAAATTACATCAAAGAAATTTTTAAGTTTATTACCTTCTAATGCTGAAAAAAAGTTACTTAATGTTTGGTGTTAGGTGTAAAACTCCACTCTTTTTCTTCTTCTGAAATATATTGTATAATACAGATGTGTGCCTAGTCTATGTTGAGCAAATATGCTACTTATCAATGAGACATCTTTTGAAGAGTTTGGTTGTAAACATTCTTATATTATTCAGAAGCTTTGGAGAACTCTAACTGCTGCCCCCAGTTTATCATGGATAGATGTCTTACAGAAACTCTCTACATTTTCCTTTTTAATGGGAGGATCAGATAAGGAATTAAGTCACTGCAGGAAAAGTAGAAGAGATCTCATTAACTGAGAGACACTGCAGATTGCAAAAGGCACCACCTGGGTCTAGACTCAGATTTGTGTTCAGATTCCGCTAGTTGTATGACCGTGAGCAAGTTATTCAACCTTCTATGCCTCAGTTTCCTCATTTGTTAAGTAGAGATAAGTAAAAATATTGCTGTCACTGGTTAACGGTGAAGATTAAAAGAGATAACAATCATAAAGCAGTTATAACAATGGATGGCATATATGAACTATAAATCTTAGCTATTATTGCTATCATCATCATCATTAGCATCATTATTATTTGGGGTAAAAAAAAGGGGGGGGAAACTTTTGCATAAAAATGAAATCAGCCATCCTGACAGAAGGTTCTTAAAGAGACATGATATTTATGCTAAAAGGTTCTTAAGGTCATCTTGTCTTTCAACCCAAAACAGAAACCTGAAAATTTTATCCTGTTATCCTGACAGAAGGTTCTTAAAGAGACATGATATTTATGCTAAAAGGTTCTTAAGGTCATCTCGTCTTTCAACCCAAAACAGAAACCTGAAAATTTTATCCTGTTATCTAATACAATGTTTATCAAACTTTAATGTGCAAAAGAATCACCCAGGACTCTTGTTAAAGTGCAGGTTCTCATTTTGTAAGTCTAGCTGGGGCCTGAGATTCTACACTTCTAATTATTTCCCTGGTGATACCAATACTGCTGGACCACACTTGGAGTGCTATGTGTGTCTCCCAAAAGTTCATATGTTAGAAACTTGATCCCCATTGTAACAGTGTTAAGAGGGAGGGAAATCTGATTACAGTATTTGAGAGACAGGGCCTTTGAGAAGTGATTGGATAGTGAAGACTGCACCCTTGTGAATGTATTGATCTATTCATGGAGTAATGGGGTTGATGTTTTGATGGGTTGTCACGGGCACAGAGTGGTGGCTTTATAAGGAAAGCACATGAGACAGCTCTTGCCATTCTTGCCATATGATACCTGCATTGCCACAGGACTCTGTACAGAGCCCCCACCAAAAAGAAGGAGCTCATCAGAAGTGCCCCCTCGACCATGGATTTCCCAGCTCCAAAACTATAAGAAATAAATTTCTTTTCTTTATCCATTTTTCAGTTTCAGGTATTCTGTTATAAGCAAAAGAAAAACAATCAATACAAGGCATAACCAGGTTCTATTAGGGAAGTTCTCTCCTCTCTCCTTTAAATAACATAAAACACCTATTAAGTGATGAGACTTGAATCCAGGGCTTCTATCCCCGAGCTGATAGGTCTTAAATGTATGGCTGAATGGATGAATACTTCCACTGTTTCTTGTATGTCCTTTCTAAATGCCATATTCTGACCAAGAACTATTCAAAATTTCCCTTCTCCCTACCCCATTAACAATGTGTCCTAGAGTTTCCAAGTTTAGCCACTATATACTTCTTGCCAAACTATTTTCCTAAATAATAATCCATAAACTAATAATAATTCAAACTATTTTCCAAAATAACTTATGGCACAGAAACTAGTCAGCTCACTTAGAGCAACAAAGTTGGATTTGGGGTTTCCAGTTAAATGGCATAGCTATTTCCTAATCCTCTTACCTGTTGCTTGAAAGCCAAATACAAGTAAGTAATTAACCTACCAGCTTTTTCTTCAACTATTTCACAGAAGAATAGAGAAAAGCTCTTTTTAATGTGACTAAGTACTTAACAACAGTATCCATATCGATGTAAGATAAAATGTCTAATGTACAAATAAAATAGGTAACCTATGAGACAGTGTACTTAGTGGCTAATAGTATAAGCTCTGCAGCGAGGCTACCTGGATTCAAAATCTGGCTATACTACCCACTGAGTATATGGCAATGTCCATGTTACCTGAACTCTCTGTGCCTCAGCTTCCTCACCTCTAAACTGGCAACAGGAATAGTATCTAACTCTTAGGGTTGTTAAAAGTATTTTAAATAAGTTAATCAGTTAATGTGTATAAAGTGCACAGTGTTCTACCTGATAAACAGTAAGTGCTAAATGTTTGAACTCTTAAGCAGTAATATCCATTTATTTAAATTGTGACAGTATTTTAGAAAATAGCACATATTTAGTAAAGTTTTCAATAGAACATAAACCCACTGGCTTATACTATCTAACACACTGATCACAAAATTTTATAGCTTTTTAGCTTTTTCAGTGTCTCGGGAGTCACTTTCTTGTATTTTCCCTTAAAATGCTTTGAGTTTAAAACTTTAGCTCACAGTCTCATCAGAACAAACATTACCTACTTGTATACATACATACTACATTGTTTCATATAATTTTAAGGATGGTTGTTAAGAATCCCTTTTCTAGATCATTTTCAATGAGTGGCATTGATAAAAAATGGTAGTATCTAGATTTATTTTATATTCCAGTTGTCCATGGACAAGACAGATGACACTTGGCTGTAGAGCTTAACAAGATATGTTGCTTATTAAGTCAGAAATACCTGACTGGCAGGTACATGAAGTACAAGAATAAAGCCTGATCAACAAGATTGCTTCAGCAGAGCAAGTGTCAAGCTAAACCACCATGTTACCTCTCAGAAATTATAGCTGCACTGGACCAAAGGACTTGTCTTTGATCTACATTTCCAGAACTGGGGATATAAAGGAGATAATCTTAAACAAAGATGCCTCTGTTTTCCCTGAGGCAAGAGATGAGAATGAAGTAGTAAAGATTCTACGTGCACATATGTTTAAATGACTAAATCGATGTATCTGCAAAAGACTGTCCATTCCTAATACCATAGATGCTCAGAGTTGCAAGGGAGATACCTACACACCCCTAAGCTAATACTCATCTTGTTTATGAGGAAACAGATACCCAAAGGTTTAAGCCCAAGGTCACAGCTAAATGTCTCAGAACTCAAATGCTGTCCCATTTTTCATACTCTCACAACAGTTTCACACAGGTTCACAGTCGCTTATGCCAAAGTTACTATGACAATTACAAAAAATGTTTAAAAGGGCTAGTCGAAACAGATGTGTATCTAATCCTTTTACCTCTCATGGCTAAATTCACATTCTTTCCAATTCTCTAGGTTATTTTCCATTAGTTTAACTTACCACAAAGTGATTTGTGACAAAGAGATAATCAAACTAATCCAGGTAGAAATAAACTGATCTAATTATGAGTCATAGAGCCTCATTCTCACAAAGAAAAATTTGAAAATGACTGAACATTTAGATAATTTTTAAATAACTGTATACTTAAGTATACTTAGTATACAGTTACTTAATTACAATATAAAGTTGATAATCTGAATAACGACCATCAATAGTGAACAAATTATTAGATTATGCATATGCTAACATTTCTTCTCTTAACTTGAAGTTCTACTTAACTCTTTCCTTTGGTTAATATTATTCCATCAGTGGGGTATTTAAAAACCTAGCAATTGTGTTTAGAGGAAGCAGGAAAGGGAAGAGAAGCAGTCAAATGGAAAGTAAAATCAAGAACAATTTTTTATGTTGACATAATATTTTAATATACTAACAGAGACCTAAGAACAGTTGCCATCAGTTAAATAAATAAACAATTATGATTAAAACATAACTATCAGCACAGGTAAAATCTTTGCAATTTTTTTTTTTT
>NW_007730835.1:19730-36919 GCF_000696425.1 Galeopterus variegatus | reverse complement strand
GCATATGCTAACATTTCTTCTCTTAACTTGAAGTTCTACTTAACTCTTTCCTTTGGTTAATATTATTCCATCAGTGGGGTATTTAAAAACCTAGCAATTGTGTTTAGAGGAAGCAGGAAAGGGAAGAGAAGCAGTCAAATGGAAAGTAAAATCAAGAACAATTTTTTATGTTGACATAATATTTTAATATACTAACAGAGACCTAAGAACAGTTGCCATCAGTTAAATAAATAAACAATTATGATTAAAACATAACTATCAGCACAGGTAAAATCTTTGCAATTTTTTTTTTTTTAAAGATGACCAGTAAGGGGATCTCAACCCTTGGCTTGATGTTGTCAGCACCACGCTCAGCCAGTGAGCTAACCGGACATCACTATATAGGATCCGAACCCGTGGCCTTGGTGTTATCAGCACCGCACTCTCCTGAGTGAGCCACGGGCCGGCCCTAAATTTTTGCAAAATTTTATGGTAGTAAATTTTAGCCTAGAGTGGTTTAGAATTTCTACTTAGCTTCAGAAATAACACTATTTATCATGATCGTTACTTAGACATATAGATACATTAAAAATCTAGAGCCCCATATTTTTGCCAACATTTGTAAAATATATTATTGTTTGTGAAACTGTATTGTGCCTGAGGCTGCCTGTGTTACACCATTCGTGATTGTCAGTTGTTTGCCTGTGATTTGTTTCCAAATTGCATTCATATCACACTGTTTAAAGCTTCAGTCTCTTCAAACTATTTTAGCTGATTTTCAGTCAAAACAATCCCAGGGTTTTTGCTTTCTCCAATTCATCCTACTCACTCTAAACTAATCTGGTCACCCTTTGCTCAAATTCTTCACTGGCTTCCCATTACCCAGGTAATATATCATAATATGATACAGCTCTCTATATTAACTAGTCTTCTCAATATAACATTGTGGTATGAGTCTTTACTTTGTATTTCAAATATTGTCAGAAGTGCTTGTAATGATAAATAGTGAAATTATCAATGTTCCATGAAATTGATTATATGGAGCAGTTTGTAAAATTTCACAAGTTTGGATGCACTGCATTTGGAGGGATTGCACATACTGTGCCTTTGACATAAGACTTATGAAACAGATTCTACCAGCCTAAAATGAAAGCAGACATGCAAACAAAATTGAGATTGGTGCCAGATGTGTACAACTGAATATATTACAAATTAAATCAGTTCGGGCCGGCCCCGTGGCGCACTCGGGAGAGTGCGGCACTGGGAGCGCAGCGACACTCCCGCCACAGGTTCGGATACTATATGGGAATGGCCAGTGCGCTCACTGGCTGAGCGTGGTGCGGGCAACACCACACCAAGGGTTGCAATCCCCTTGCCAGTCACGAAAAAGACAAACAAAACAAACAAACAACAACAACAACGACACTCCCGCCACAGGTTCGGATACTATATGGGAATGGCCAGTGCGCTCACTGGCTGAGCGCGGTGCGGGCAACACCACACCAAGGGTTGCAATCCCCTTGCCAGTCACGAAAAAGACAAACAAAACAAACAACAACAACAAAAAAAACCCCAAATTAAATCAGTTCATCTGAAGAAAGTGGCAAGAAATAAATCTCTGGAATTGGTTATGCATTTCCTTCTCTCCCTGAGCATCAAAAACACATATATAATATTTTATTAAGTAATGAATAATTATTATGCTGTGTCCAAGTTTTACTCACTTGGAAGGAAGCCACCACATCAAGAATATTGTGGGAATGTTATCTCTAGTTTATTTATTCCTAGTGTTAAAAGAAAATTTTAGACAAATTAAATTTAACAGAATTTATTTGAGCAAAGGATGATTCACAAATTGGGCAGCACTCAGAACCAGAAGAGATTCAGAGAGCTCCATTCAGCAGGCTGAACATGGAAGCAAGTAGAGAAATCACCTGATTGGCTACAGCTAGGAGTCTGCCTTATTTGGGCATGGTCTGATCAGTTGTCTGCCTGTGATTGGCTGAAGCTCTGCTGCATGTGATTAACTGGTATCAGCTGTTTGCTACAGAATATGCTCTTAAGTTAGGTTTTAATTAATTTACACACTAAATTAGGTTGTGGTTCATTACATAGGAACTCAAAGTACAGAGACAGACTCAGGCTAATGGCTTCCTGCTTATTTGCTTTAACAACTGTCAGAATCCACCTTATTCATGGTGAAATTTTGAAAGCAAGTTACCCAAGTTCATAAAGAATGATACAGTATGAGTTTTTACCCCACCCCACCACTGGGGAATCCTTAGCCACACCTCAGTTATGCTGTAAAATATGCCAAGAAAATGAGGCAAAGGCAAAAGACAAACAGATGCAGACATGTGTCTTGCTGAATGCCTATAAAACTACCACAAATAGGACTACAGGATTCACTTCACATGTACTGCTGCTTGGGAAAGACAAGACCCTGTGGAATGCCAGAGCGTTCTGATCTTACGGAGAGCCACAAAGGAGTGTCCTCTGGCTGAAAGAACTATAAGAGGTTCCCCATGTAAGACTAGAAGAGAGCTTTGGATTCTTCCTGGAAAAGTACTGAGCATATCAGTCTGACATATAAGCTCTCCATCAGGAACTTCAGACTAGAGTTATTGCTCTGATGATACAGGGCCTAACCTCACCAGAAACCAAGACTGATTCTAAAGCTAGAGTAATCACCAGAAGGGAACCAATGGAAATCCTTAACACATCAGGTAGAAACAAAGTGAGAAATTCTGGAAATCTACAGAATCAAACCAAGAAGTAAGGAATAAAATGAGAAAATTCACAGGACACACCCACTGCTTTGGGGCAGTGAACTGGGCCTTCAAATGGCTGAGAGGGAAAGGGCATCAGACCACCATAAATGGCCTAGAACTGGAGCCCTAGAGCTACTAGTGACCTCGGGAGGACAACTAAGAATTATCACTTTTCTGGAAAGATGGAGATATAAGGCACAACCAACACAGGAATGAGTGCTAATCCTGACATCAAAGAGCATTAAATATGCTAAGTGTTCATAGGAGCTGATTGGCTCAAGGCAGCACAACCAGCAAGAGGAGAGGGGGCACAGACAGGATGATGGGAGTGGAGATGGGAAACGGACGTCACAGGTTGTGCATGCATCTTAATTTTCATATGTCTTAGTCCTCAAGGGCTGTTATAACAAGTTACCATAGATGGGGGGGCTTATAAACAATAGGGATTTATTTCTCACAGTTCTGGAAGCTAGAAGTCCACGATCAGGGTGCCAGCATGGTCAGGTTCTGGAAAGGGCCGTCTTCCAGGTTGCAGACTCTCTGTGTCGTCACTTGGCAGAAGAGATGAGGATCCCTCTTGGGCTCTCCTTTATAAGGATACTAATCTCATCCTCAAAGGTCCCACCTCCTAATACCAGCACCTTGGGGGGTTAGGATTTCAACTTATAAATTTTAGGGGGACACAAACATTCAGACCATAGTACATGAATATAAAAATTTCTACTTTTTTCACATTACTCCTATTTCTTGAGTGATCTATCCACACTCAAAGATTTTGATTACCTACTGCATGCTGAAGATTCCAAAATCTGTATGTCAAGGCCTTTTCTATTTTTAATTTTCCAACTTCTTTATCCCACTGTCTACAGAACATTTCCAGGCAGATGTCTCTCAGTCATATCAAACAGTATTTCTGTAGCTGCTGTGTTTCATCCCTTTCATCCCATCCATATTCAAATGCTCCTTATACCAGTTTGGGTCTTCCAAGAAGCACATGCCACATTGATATTAGAGGTGCAAGAGGTTTTGGGGTGAAACACCTGTGAAGGATAAAGGCGGAGGGAGCTGGAGTAGCCAATGAGACCCATCAGACCAAAATCTTTATTGAATGCCAAATCTGTGTCAAGTACTACAAATTTTACCCCCTTTAATTCTTATAACAACCCTGTAAAGTTAGAAGTTACATCTCTACAGACTGGGAAATTGAAGCTCAGAAAGATCAAATAAGGTTCTGAGATTTAAACCCAGTTATTTGACTTCAAAGCCTCTGTGCCATGCTGTCCTCCTAGTCCAATTTAATTCCAATGAGTAAATTCCATGATACAGACATCTCTAACTATATTCAAAACACAATGTACCATACTGGGAAAAGTGAGGGCTTTAGAACTAGTCAGGCCTGGGTTTGCCACTTACCAGCTGTGGGCATTGGACAAATTACATAAACTTTCTGGTGTTCGGTTGTTTTCTCTGTTTAATGTTTTTTTTTTTAATGTACCAGTAACTACTTTGCATGGATCTCTGTAGAGATTAGAGACAACAGATCTATACTAACTAGCACGTTGTCTGGTGAAGATTAGCATTTAATAAACAGCAGTGGCGGGATGGATTATTTCATCCTGACACAGCTAAGCTACTCACAATTAGAGAAATGGCCCACCTCATTATTCTCCTGTGATGACCCACCCTCAGATGTGGGAACAAAGGACTACAATCAGTAAGTCAACAGACAGGAGGGGGATATTTAAAAAGAAGATTCCAACCATTAATAGGATGTCTTAGTCTTCTCAGGCTGCCATAACAAAAGACCACATGGGTGGCTTAAACAGAATTTTTTTTCTCCAAGCTGTGGAGGCTGGAAAGCCCAAGACCAGTGTGCCAGCATGGTGGGTTTCCAACAAGGGCCCTCTTCCTGGCTTGCAGACGTCTGACTACTTGCTATGTCCTTGCACGACAGTGAGAGAGATCTTTCTCTCTTTCTCTCCTTATAAAATCATCAATCCTAGTGGATTAGAATCCCACTCTTATTTCCTCATTTAACTTTATTTACCTCCTAAAAGCCCTACCTCCAAATACAGTCACGTTGGTGGTTAGGGCTTCAACATATGAATTTTGAAGGACACAATTCAGTATAATTAAATGTTGTAAAACTAATTAAATGTTGGAAAACTGGTAAATAAAAGTACAGCTCAAAATAATTGAAGAAAAATACATTCTTTTGTACTGAAACAGGTATACTAGACAATTCAAACAATTGGAAGCCATTTTATTTCTCTTCTATGTACCTCTTCCATAGGGAAAGAATCTTTTGAAAAAGATGGGGATTTCCTTGGGATGATATTATTTGATATTTGGAGGCACCAAAAGTGCTTAAATAAAAGTACAGCTCAAAATAATTGAAGAAAAATACATTCTTTTGTACTGAAACAGGTACACTAGACAATTCAAACAATTGGAAGCCATTTTATTTCTCTTCTATGTACCTCTCCCATAGGGAAAGAATCTTTTGAAAAAGATGGGGATTTCCTTGGGATGATATTATTTGATATTTGGAGGCACCAAAAGTGCCGCAGTATGAAAAAATTCTGTTGAGTGCTTTTGATTTACATCATAAATTAAATGTCATTTCAGCTGGGTTATCTGCATATTTCCTGAAAGTATAAGGCGCGGAAAAATGTCTTGTTTCTGGGTGCCCTCTTACTTCTTGCAGCAGCCAGTTGCACTGTGAAAATGCAGTCTTTTAGCAATTAATCAAGGTTGCTGATGAACTCAGAATTCCTGCATACCCCATTTATTTTGTTATTACCCTATTCATGGATTCTGTTGGACTAAGAATTTGAAGGTAACTTCTATCTCATTTTATTTTTTTTAATTTATTTATTATAATTATTATTTTTTTACATTCTAAGATGTTGTGGAACATACCTGAGACTGGGTAATTTATAAAGGAAAGAGATTTATTTGGCTTATGATTCTGGGACAGCTGCATTTGGCGTGGGCCTCAGGCTGCTTCTACTCATGGTGGAAAGTGGCAGGGAGCCAGCAGGTACAAGCAGATCACATGGGGAGAGGAAGCAAGAGAGAGAGAGAAGGTGCCAGGGCCTTTTAAGCAATGAGCTCCCGGGGAACTAATAGAGCGAGAACTCGTTCATTAATCCCCCGTCCCCCAGGGAGAGCATTAATCCATTCATGAGGGATCCGCCCCCATGACTCAATCAGTTTCCAACACTGCCACATTGGAGATCAAATTTCCACATGAGTGGAAAATGCCCTTTCCACTCCAAAAGAGGACAAAATATCCAAACTCCATCAGGGGTCCATAGCTGAGGCCCATAGTACCCCCACCCCAACTCTGGCTCAGGAGCCCAGAGGATTTCTGGCAGCAGCTCAGTTGTCATTGCGCTGGATGCAAACATCAAGGGGCATGGCTGAGGCCCTTGGCCCCCCGACCCCAGCTTGGAGGCCTCGGGGGCTTCTGGCAGCAGGTTGATCTTCATCGGGCTGGATGTGCATGTCAGGGGGTCATGGATGAGGCCCTCAGCACCCCACCCCCACCCCAGCTCAGGAACCTGGGGGGCTTCTGGCAGTGGCATGGTCATAACTGGGTGGATGTGGATGTCAGAGGGATGTGGCTAAGGCCCTCAGACTCCCCACACCCCAGCTCAGGAGTCCGCGGGATTCCGACTTCTAGGTTCTATAGGTGTTCTTTGATGGTGCTAGACCTTTACTGGTTAATAGGTTAATATCAGAACTTTTTCTATGATCTGTGGGTTTTTTGTTTTTTCTTTCAGTTCTGTGTTGGATTATTAGCTACTCCCACCATTTAAACTCTGCACTGGAACTAATTTGTTTTCCTTTGGTTACTTGTAAAATGGGGGAACTTCCTGTGAGGACCAGCACTTGAGCTCTGTGGTTGAGCTAAATTGCTGCTTTGCTGCTGATTCTCTGGGGAAGGCTTTTTGTGCAGCTCAGGTTTTAATGGTTGAACTTTTAAGCACTCCTGGATCTTGTTAGGTCTGATACACCTGAGTTGTGTGGAAACTCTGGTCTGGGCCTGAGTCTTTTCAGCAAACTGCACCCCCTGCAGATCTGTACTCCTGACCAGTCTCCACTGAGTGAGCCTGTGCTGATTGGAGGGCAGAGCAGCTGTCCATGTTGTGCACCAGTGTTCCCCCACTGAGCCCATCTCCCTCACCCCCTGCACTCCAAACACTTCCGCTGGGGCAAGCCATATGCCAGTCCCTTGCAATGACTCACCGGCTTTTGAGTTGCTCCTTTTTTCAGTTGTCTGTGGTTCCTCTCTCCTATGTGGGTCCACAGGAACGCTGTCAGTGGTCTTGCTGGCCTGGAGGCCACCAAGGCCCTCCTCTCCCCTGCAGTCTCCAAGCACCTTCACACAAAGAGCACAGCTGAGGTTTTTGCAAGCTCTTTCTCCATGTGTTTACCAGGGCCAACCTTGAAATGGTCAAGGTTCAAAACAGTCAGAGAGGTCCCTTCTTTTTCTCATCATGGCTTCTCCTGCCTCATGAACTCCATAGGTCTCTCCTCCTCTTCCCCTGAGCTCTAGCAGCCCCAGGTTGGGAGTCTTTGCTTTTTAATAGTTATCAATTGGTTGATTGTGGGAGAGAGCGATGCTGGGCACCGTCTATTCCACCATCTTGATTCCTTCTTATATCTCATTTTATACCAAACTGTGACACCTTCAAAATTTTACCAGATCTTTCAGAGTAATTTAAAATCAATTTGAGGGTAAGTCTACACTGAGAAAGCAAGTTTGGGCATGCCCAAATACACAGCAATTGTTAAACAATGGAAAGGCAAGCTGAGGATCAGGCAATTTGAACAGGTGCAGGAGCACTTGTAATGCTCTGTTCTGTAGCAGAACTATAGTAGAGATCTGGATCTTTCTATGAATATTTCTATTTTAGCTACTTCTGATCTTTTGTTAATAAAAGTCAAAATAAATTATTTGCATCTTTTTTAAAGCTTAAGAATAAAGGTTTATGGGTAATGATAACTTTGGGGATAGTTCATCTACTGTGGTTTTCCTGTTTATGAGATTTAAAGGATTATTTATTCTGAAGTCTTACTGGAAGCATTAATAAACAAAATTGCTCTAAAAAGTTTCCATCTGTTTATAAAAAGATAATTATTGCCCATGTAAATAATTAATTCCATATAAAACATTTTTAAATATTTGCTAAAGTGCTTGGGATGTGGTGATGGCATGTTCTGTATGGTACACTCTGGCCCAATTTGTGCTATCCAGATAGAGGTTGTTATTGGGAAAGAAAATGACATGACAAAAGTGTTGTTGACCATTTAAGAGTTGGGCAGTTCTTTCTATTTACATGTTTTTGCTAGATAGTGATTGTTTTAGAGTTTGAGTTGCCATTATGCAATTGAACAAATACTATGTACTATTTCTAAGGAAGGAGAACATCTTGTTCAAATACAAGACAAGCTTTTCTTTTGAAGTTGATAGATATTTACCACAGTGCTAAGAGGATTCCAGAAGTGACTGCCCAGTGGGCTTCAAAACCTTGAGAACTAACCATCTATCCATCAATCAAGTCACCTTTCTGCCATAGGTTGATTTATGGACACCAAGCAACTTCTAACCATTCTCCAGAGCTGTACCAGATTTTAAGTGTTTGCACGTACTCTAATTGTCCCCTGAGCAAACAATGCTATATTTCTGATCATCTCATTAATCTTTTCATTAGCTTCAGATTAAAAAGTCTTCATCAGGCTGAGGAGCCACACTGCCTATAAATTTCACACTGGCATGACAAAAATTACTGGAATATATCTATCTTTATTAATATAAAAGGGGGCCTACATTTTACAGGTAAATAATTTTCTTATAATAGATTTCAATGAAAATTGATAATATAGAGTAATACAGTTCCCAATAAAACCACAGGCCAATATAGTTATCAAACATAACTGAGGAAAGTAGAACAGTTAACATTCAATAGAAATCTGCAGTTATGTAGCCTAATCACAGCATAATCATTTACAGCAATCAAAGATGTCTCACTAGTGACTTAAAGGCTCACTATGATCACAGGCGTATCTTCCTGCCAGAAACATAAATTTTAAATTTCTACAGTGCTATGGTCTGAATGTTTTTGCTTCCCCCAAATTCATATGTTGAAATCCTAACCCGCGAGACAATGATATTAAGAATTGGGGCCTTTGGAAGGTGATCAAATTCACAGAAAGAGAGCCCTCATGAATGGAATTAGTGCCCTAACAAAAGAGGCCCCACAGCGCTAGCTGGCTCCTTTCACCATGTGAGGACATGTTTGGGTCAGCCCAAACAGCCCTAGCCTCGTTATCAGTCTCTCCCTTGGTGGGCGAGCTAATTGCCCGGATTCCTCTTTCCCTCCGGTCCCTGTTGGAAGAAGCCAGGGGAAGAGAGCCATGAAGAGAGGTGAGCACAGCCGCTGGCCCCAACCAGCCTGTTAAAGGACACTCAGACCCATGAAGAGAGGTGAGCACAGCCGCCGGCCCCAACCAGCCTGTTAAAGGACACTCAGACGCAGCAGGGGTTCTGTCGAGCAGTTTCATTTATTATCACACAAGCACTTGCTTTTAAAGGCAAATGGGGAAGGGAGGTTTTTACATCCTCCAATCAGCTTAAAGGTTACGAGAGCATGCATCCTGTCTCAATGCCTAGCTATTGCAATCATGCGGTGTTCACGAGCGCAGAAGCCCCTGTTTGGCAAATCAGCTTAAAGGTTACGAGAGCATGCATCCTGTCTCAATGCCTAGCTATTGCAATCACGCGGTGTTCACAAGCGCAGAAGCCCCTGTTTGGCCAATAAGGGCTAAGGCAAGGTTCCCGCAGACACTCCCACCCTACTTCCTCCCTGCACCGTCTTAGGCTGCCACGTTAATACACCCTGTGGGCCCATAATGGCGCCACTTGTAATGTCACTTAAGGTGGTGTTAGTTTTTAAGGCCCAACAGGAACACAGCGAGAAGTCACTATCTGTGAGGAACAGGCCCTCACCAGACTCCAGATCTGTGGGTGCCTTGATCACGGACTTCCAGAACTGTGAGAAATAAATGTTTGATGTTTATAAGCTACCTAGTCTATGGTATTTTGTTATAGCAGCTCAAATGGACCAAGACATATAGGTAAGGTATTCTTATCATTGAGTTCATAAAGTCAGAAACACAATTTGTCAAGGTAGAAAAGTTCAAGATGCCTTAACATAAGTAAGACAGAATGTCATGGCATGTCAAACCCTTCATTTTGAGGCATAATCATCAATAATAAAACATGTTTTATTATATCTAGGCAGTAGTGTAATATTTCAGTGTTTTGAGAATTTCTGAATTTGAAATCAGGTTTTTTGAATTAAGTCAGTTGTGGATGTAATTATTCAGTTTATAAAACAATGATAAATATATTTAGAAAGCTGCTTGAAAATAAAAGAATTTTTAGCATAGTGAAAAGGGCTTAAATTATGCTAAGGCCCAGAGAAGTATAAAATGGCCTGTGTACAGACTTCTATGTCTGGGTCCATTTGAGATGCAGAAAATTTTCACACTACCTTCAAAGTGCCATCTGCAACATGGACACCTTTAACCTAAGAGAAATATTTGGAGCACTGAGCAATGTAAATGCAGGCAATAGCAATATTCCTACACAATATACCATGCAAACAGCACGTGGGGACATAGGCACTCTGCACAGTGCACTCCATTAGTTCAGTGAATATAAACTCAGGAATTTGAGTAGGGATTATTAGCCAAACAACCGCCAAAGATAAAAATGCCCTTGAGACAGCCCGCTTTACCCTCTCTTTCCCTGGCTTTGGAAATGGCTAATTTTGATTTCTTTTAAAATCTAATACAAATTCAATCTCACCTGAAAGGTTAAAAAAAAAAAAAAAAAAAAAAACCCAACTACATAAAACATTATGATAGCCTCTTAGGAAAAATCCAAAGAAATAGCAAATATAGTCCCTGATTTCAAAAAGGTTAATAATAGGAAAGAGATTTTACATACAACTGAGCCTCTGAGGGAAGGCCTCACAAGTAAAGAACTAGTAAAACTCTTCAAGAGTTTAAGCCTTTGGGCCAGAGATTCTCAAATACGGCTGTACATTGGAATCATCTGCAGAGCTACCCAAAATACTGAGGCCTGGGCCCAGGCCCAGAAATCCTGATTAATTGGCTTAGAGGTCTGGGAATTTTTAAACTTCCCTGGGTTATTTTACTATTCAGACAACTTTAACAACAATTGCTCTAGGTTCTTCACTTATTTCAGTCGTTCTGAACTGGGAGTGATTTTGCCCCCAGGGGACATCTGGCAATGACTGGAGACATTTTTGATTGTCATAACTAGGGAAATAATACTGGCATCTATTGGGTAGAGGCCAGAAATGCTGGTAAGCATTCTAAATGCACAGGACAGCCACCAGCACAAAGAATTATCAGAACAAAAATGTCAACAGTGCCATGGCTAAAAATCCTTGATTCATTCATTCAAGAAATATGAGCCAAAGCCCAGACTCTGTGCCATGAGAGTCTGCTAGGTCCTGGGAACCCAGAAATGAAAGAAACAGCCTCTGTCCTCCAGAATTACCATCCACAAGCAAGTGCAATGAAGCAAACCACAAAGGATGGTACAAGATGGTAAGAACCGGGCTAGGGCTGATCAGAGATGTAAAACAGGAGAAGCAATGCCAAAGCTTGTCAGGAGGTTGAAGGGAGGCTTCCAACAGGAGGGCACACCCAGTCAGCATTAGCCAGTGGCAAGGGTGGTGGGAATGACTAATGGACTCAGACCTTCTGGGTTCAAGTTCTGACTTACACCCAAACCAGCTGTGCCTTTGAACAAGTTACAAAACCTCACTGTGCCTCAGTTTTCTCATCTGGAAAATTCAAAAAATAATAGTACTTATCTCAAAATGGGAATTGAATGGGTTCCTATATGTGAAGGGCTTAGAGTGGTTCCTGTTATATAGTAAGCACTTAATACTTTAGCTACCATTATTGTGCTTATTATTACATTTTCCTTGAACGAGTATAGAAGTTAGTCAAGTATAGAAAGTAATTCCAAGCAAAATGAGTAGCAGGTGCAAAAATAAAAGGAAGCAATGACATACCATTTTGAGAGAACTACACAGAGTTCACTATTTCTAAGCATAACAAATAAGTTGGGGCTTAGAAAGAATTGAAAATGAAGAGGTAGGCAAGTGGACAGGGGTAGTAGACTGGCAGCAAAAACTCTTAGTTTTCACCCCTCCCTGTATCCATGCCCTTTTTGCTCTTTGGCTTTGTATTTCCTCCCTTCAAAAGTCTGTTTCCTACACCTTGTACCTGAGCTCACTTCCAGTGGACTCCAGCAGAAGTAGTAGTGTGATGGGACCAAGCCTAGGTCTCAAGAGGCCTGTAAACCTCCACTCCTTCTCCTGGAACCTCGATCAAGCCTCAGATGGGCTGCTGGATAAGGAGACTTGTGACCTAGTCACTCTATCACCACAGCCAGAAGCCAGCCCCAGACACCTGCCAGCTACCACAGATGCACCAGAGGGCCAAGATGAAGTCAGCAAAACTCCTCAGCTGACCTGTAGATGAACAAAGGAAAAAAATTCTTGTGGTTTAAGCCACTGGGTTTGGGGGTTATGTTGCAGCATTCTTGCAGCAATATATAACTAATACAAAAATATCCAGGTTATGGATTATATTATATGCCATGCTACAGAGTTTGAATTTCTGTATTGATGCTAATGAAGAATCATTAGCAGGAGACGTTTATGAACAGTTTTGTTTTTGGAAAAATTATTCTGGCAGCAATGTGACAGGGGTCAGAGGGGGACAAGCCCAGAGTTGCAACTGTAGAGATGAAAAGAACTGAATGGCAGAGTTTCTATTGGCTGTCTTTGCCAAATAACAGAGAATTGGGAGCTATGAAAAGATCCCTAACTTTTAATGGACAAAAATAGAATTTACAAATTACAATCTGCAAGTATGATACTAATCCTTCCCCCAAAATTCTAGAAGACTATTAAAATTCTCTAAGATTATCTTATACTCAATTAACCTTTCATTCGTTTTTGACAGAACTTATAAAATGGTAAAATCAGGGTTGATGACAAAAACACAGTATATCTTAATTCAAACTGGGGTCAGAGGGCCATCTTTTGGAAATGGTATTGAGCGATTTCAGTGAATGGGAAGATAACTTCTAAACTCTATTTCAACTCTTCTTTTCATGGGGTTCTATTGGGAAGTGGGGTACAGTATTTGGAACTGCAGTGCATTCATTTATTTATTATTTATTATTTATTTATCACCTACCACCACTGCTGTCATCAAGTTTAGAAAACTACCTTGTTCTCTGAAACAAGCAAGACATGAATTATGGAAACCAATCTAAAAGGCTTACTAATATACCCATACAGAACAACGCTATGTGATATATAGGTAAGGTATTATTGTCCACATTTTACAGAAAACTCAGCAAATATGTGACTCTCAAAGTTCCTAGTGAACAAATTAGTATAGGAAATAGAACTAAAATCTTTAGTATCCTATTAAATCTCTTTGACTGCCTCCTACTTCAATACACTAAGCCATAATATCTTTTAGTTTTAGAAAATAATCACTTTGAATTTACCTACATTGCAATGAATGTTCTTTGAGCCCTTTCTATTCCCAGATAGACCTTTTTCATTCCTTCTCTATTTCATGGTGCTATCCACGCCAATTCTCCCTTTAAGCTCTTTAGGTTTTCCCCTTCTTCTTTTAAGTTTCTCCCACCTTTCTGCCTCTCATTCTTGTTCAAAATGTAAATCTTCTTTTTCTCCAATTCCCAAACCTAGTATTCAAAGTGAATTTCTACATGGAACACAAACCTCAGCCATCTGAGTGCCTTTAAAATTTCAGTATGCAATCAGAAATAATTTCTCCACACATTTGGTCCATTTCAGTGCTTCCAAAATGATTACAATAAATCTGTGAATCATGTCTAGAACATCTTTTTTTTCTCACACCATAGTTTTTTTTTTTATTATTACTTTCGAAGTCTTGGATAATTTACTGCTCACACTCTTCCAACTACTTGCATCTCTCATGGTAGCAAGTGATACAAGCCTTCAGGCAAACAGCACACATTTCTTCTATAGGAAATGGGCTCCTTTTGTGTAAAGCTTCTCTCAATCTTTTCTAAAGGGTGGGACTTTTTTCATTTTTCAAAAGGAATAAAAATAAAATATATAAAAATTTACAGATTTCATTGTCTTCAAAGTGCTCACTACTCTGAATCTGTGCTCTCCTTACATTAGGGTTTATAGTTAAAAATAAAATATTCAACATTTGCAAGACTCAGAAATGTTCTTTGACAGTTAGTTATATCAATAAAATATATAAAAATTTACAGATTTCATTGTCTTCAAAGTGCTCACTACTCTGAATCTGGGCTCTCCTTACATTAGGGTTTATAGTTAAAAATAAAATATTCAACATTTGCAAGACTCAGAAATGTTCTTTGACAGTTAGTTATATTGTAATTGTATTAGTCAGTTTCTGTTACTTATAACAAAATACCTAGAACTGGGTAATTTGCAAAGAAACAATATTTATCGCTTACAGTTTCAGGGACTGGGAAGTCCAAAGTCCAGGGAACACATCTGGTAAACATCTTCTTTGGTGGAGACTTCTGTGACACAGGGTATCACATTGCAAGAAAGGCAGGAGCAGACAGAAAGATTAACCCCCTCATTCACTCTCCTTTTTTTTTTTTTTTTTTCTGACCAGTAGGGGGATTGCAACCCTCAGCTTGGTGTTGTCTGCACCACGCTCAGCCAGTGAGCACACCAGCCATCCCTATATAGGATCCGAATCCACAGCCTCGGCGCTACCAGCGCAGCACTCTCCAGATTGAGCCAAGGGGCCAGCCCCAGTCACTCTCCTTTTAAAGCCACCAGAACCACTCCCATTATGCAAAGAGTAGATCAATCCATTCCCAAGGGTACAGTCCTTACAATCCAATCAGCTCTTCAAGGCCCTACCGTTTAATTACCCTGGATTTTCCATCCTCTTAACACCGGCACAGTGGGGATTAAGTTTCTAATACATTAAACTTTGGGGGCACACAATCCAATCCACTGCAGTAATCAACCTTATTCAGAGCTACTTAAGATCGTAAAAATGATACATAGAGAGATAAGGATCCATAGTACAAAGAATGTAGAATATATGTCATTATTGTAGAATATATGTAATTATTACATTTATGTAATTGATTGTGCTTTATGTACAGTTTTATAACTTTTTTATTTAAAGTTACTGCTTAAGGATTGCCTCATTTTTAGTATAATTTTATTTAAATAACATATATTGAGTATTTACAATGTGCCAGGTTCTGGGCTAAGAGATTCACTGAAGTAGTTTCATTTAATAATCACAACTACAGTTTATGATAATTATCTTGTTGTCCTAATTTTACAAAATTTAAGGTAACTGTCATCCTAATTTTACAAATAAAGAAACTACAGCCTGGAGATATTACAGTATGCTAGTGTTCTTTGAAACACATTCTGTGGAAGAATTAAAAAGAATTGCTTTTTTAAATGCAAATTCATGTACCTCCACTTTAAGCCATCTGAATCAAAATCTCTAAGGAAATATACAAATTCCACCAGCAACCCAAGTGATTTTTCTGTTCTACTGAAATGTGACAACTATTGCCTCTTTGTAACTACTGCTAGATTGCCTCATCTAGCTGGAACCAATAGCACATTGATATCATTCATTTTTCAGTTATTTACTTGGAACCATATGTAGGGGCATTAGAGTTAACTCTCATATATGATAAGGTTGGGAAGATCTAAAGAAAAGCATCTCAAGGGAAGAAAATGAACTAGTTTACTGCATACACCTGGGATACTTACAAAGAAGTCAGACTGTACTGCAATCCTTCTAGTATAAAGGATTTTATAAAATCTTTAAAAAGATTTTATCATTATAAAGTCTTTTATCTCAACTTCCAAAATAATTTCTACATCAATTGTCCTCTACCTAAGTTCTTTAATCTTATCTAGTTAGTGTGGTTGCTTATCTTATTATTTTAATTTAAATGGCTTACAACCAAAGGAGTGACCAGGGAGACTTTCCTCACCAGCCTTTTGCCCATATCTACATTTCTCAAAAGAGAAGTTACTTCTTTTGGAAATTTAGTAGTTAGTGTTTTTGTTCAGAACATGTTACTTCTGGAGTTTGCCATATATATATTAGTAATATACACAAATATTTGCTACACTGTCCACATATCATAGAGGTGGAATCTATATACAAAGGTCTGAAAGTGATTCTATTTTACAATTCCTATCATCTGAAAGGAGACTATTCAAATTTGGTACCAAACTCACTTAGAGGTTCTAATAGATCAAATTCAGATGAATACTCAAATCTTGTGCTAAAACTGAGGTATTGATTGCAGCTCAATTTGGAGCCTGTTGCTGGTTTGGTTTACTACTAGAAGTCAGCTGGCTATCTCAGTTCTTTGGGCTTTTTTTTTTTTTTCTGTAGGTTGGGCATTTAGTTTCTGATAACACAATCCAAGCCTTGTGGTAATGTGTCACACTGACAGCTAAGCCAAAAGGATGCAGGCTATCTCAGTTCTTTGGGCTTTTTTTTTTTTTTCTGTAGGTTGGGCATTTAGTTTCTGATGACACAATCCAAGCCTTGTGGTAATGTGTCACACTGACAGCTAAGCCAAAAGGATGCAGCCAGGCATCAAATTTTGTGGTGCCTGACTCCTCCTGAGATGGTCATCATCAAGCACCTAGGCCACGTGGCTGTTACTGAACATTTTCAGGAGAATACAACACTTTTGGTCACATTTCTCTCATCTTGATTCTTAATTTCCAGTCATCTCTCACCTAACTGAAAAACTTATTCAAGGAATATTTCTAAGAAAAGTACTAAGGAAATTTATTTTCTGAGCACTTGAGTGATTGGGTATACTATATCAAAGAAGTCTGAGGCTAACTGGATTCCTGTTTCCTAGTATGTATTTTTTAATAATAGTAGAATTGTCTTTAAAGTCCTGTAATTTAAATGTTTTGCTATTGTACTACTAGGTATGAATCACCTAGATTTTGCTTAAAATACGATGGGCACTTCCAATATGCAAGCCAAATTTATTTTATTCAATTATTTGTTGGCCGAGAAAAGATTTCTTCCATTATATCTTAATCATTGCTTCTATTGAAATTGTTCTTTTTCCTATATCAGAAACACCATATACTTCTAAAAAATATTTTGTGTTCTTTGCCCTACATAGCTATCATATTTAATTCTACTGTAGCTGATAGACATATTTCCAAAACCAATGTTACTTTTATAATTATGGTGTTTGAAATTTAGAACCATAATTATAATGCTATGGTGTTGTAACATAGCATGACAGTATCA
>NW_007730835.1:8314-19484 GCF_000696425.1 Galeopterus variegatus | reverse complement strand
CTGATAGACATATTTCCAAAACCAATGTTACTTTTATAATTATGGTGTTTGAAATTTAGAAATGTTGTAACATAGCATGACAGTATCAAAAGAGTTGTCAAAGTAATTGAAAAACTTGATGTATTAGTCCAGTTCTGTTGCTTATAACATAATACCTGAAACTGGGCAATTTGTAAAGAAACAGTATTTATTGCTTAAAGTTTCAGAGGCTGGGAAGTCCAAAGTCCAAGGAATACATTTGGTGAGTGCCTTCTTTGGTGTGACTTCAGCAACACAGGGTGTCACATGATGAAATGGCAGAAGCAGATACTAACCTCTTCACTGTCCTTTTAAAACCCTCCAAACCATGACCACCATTAAACTATCAATGGATTAATCTATTTACTAGTTCGTTTACCTCACAGTCTTATCACCTCTTCAAGACCCTACCTTTCAATTACCATAATAGGACTTCTCACCCTCTTAATACTGTCATGGGGGGATTAAGTCTCAATGAGTTTGGGGGGACATTCAATCCACAGCAGTTGGACTTGGAATTTTTGAACACATAAGTAAGTTTTCTAGAGGTTTATTTAAGTACTATTGATAAATATGAGATTTACTTCAGAGCATGTTGAAGTTTCTATATTAAATGGCTTAATATCACTGTAACTATTAACGGCCTCAGGTTATCAACACAGAGCAATTTGACACCTTGATCAAAATTTGCAATTTATGATCTAGCTAAGTTTGATAAATACCTCTTATTACAGAATAAATTGTTTTATCAGCCAAAGAGGGAACAACTTATTATATAGGTGAATTTTTAATTCCTGCTGCAAAAATCTAAGTAATAAATGTCCTTACAAATATTGGCAGTCTTGAAATATATAGTTATGAGCTTGGCAGTAAAACAAATTAGTAGAATTTCTCAGTTCACATCTGCTAACAAGAAGTTTATAGTTCTCAATTTATTTTGCTTTCAAAAAGAAATAACTTATGAGAGATGGTATTTACATCCCTATAACTCTTAGTTGCCATTATTTTTTGACTCTAAGAGTTATGTAGTAAGAAGTAGTTTTAGACATTCTTTAGAGCTAAAAACAAAAGCAGAAAATCAATTCAATATCCAAATAGTAATTTAAGGTCCTAGATTTTGACTAGAAAAAAATTAAAATTCTTCATAACAGGAAAACTGATGGTAACAGAAAAAAAGAGTTTAACATTTTGCAGTGCTCTATTCTCGGTGAGTTAAGACAGCATTTCTGGAACTTCACTTTGCAAAAAATAACATCTACTTGAGAGACATTAATGGATACACTACAAAACAAAACAAAAAAAGCAAGGTCACCTTTAGAGTGGTAAAAAAATATTAAAGAAACAGTATATACAATTGTGGGAAGATGGCAGACTAGAGGAATCCAGGGCATGCTCCTCCTGCAGAACAGCAGAGCAAACCCACTGCCGATACCACTGTACCTGCCAATGACATTGTCAGGCCCTAGGACTGTCACCTGCCTTCCCAAAATGATCTTCATCTTGCTCCACACCTCTGCTGCCTGCAGCACAGCTCTTGTCACTGCCACCACCAATGGCAGTCCACACAGCCATCATAGCACCACCCACACACAGGACCCTTCCCCACTCCATGCCATAGCCACCTGCAGTGTGGCTGCAGCCACTGGCAGTCATCCACACTGCTGCCATTGCACTAGCAAGACTGGCCATGTGCTGGACCCCCCACCCAAGCTGCTACAGCAGCCAATCTGGCCCCACACAGAACTCTCACTCATGCCACCACACCAGTCAGCCCAGCCACACATGAGACTACCCATCATCACCACATCAGCAAGACTGACCAGATAAGGAACACCCACCACTGCCACCTACAGTGCAACTCCTGCTGTTGCTGCCATTCATGTGCCACCATTGTACCAGCCTGATGGGCCACATGAGGGACCATCCACCACCACAATGCATGTACACAAGGAAGGTCATGAACAGAGCTACTGGAAAGAGGTAGGTCAAAGCAGACCCACAGCCCAGTGGCCCAACCCACACAGGGAACTACATCGCCACTGCAGTTGGGTATCAGGGGAGGTGTGAGCTATATGCACAGCATACATGACTGCCTTGACCTGGGGAGAAACACACACAGAGATCTCAGAAAGTATAGAAACCCATGACAGCCAAATAGAGTACAGAAGAAAATTCCCAGTCACTACCAACACATCTCCCTACCAAGGGAAGCAAGGACCCAGGAGGATCCTCTTCCTAAAGGAACAAGGAAAGAGAATTCCTGCCCAGGGTCACCCACTCAAGCTGAGAAGATATAGTATACCCCAGTGCACCCATCAGGGTCTTTGGACACTACCCAGATAGCTAACAAGCCCACCTAAGGTCACCCACTCCAGACAAAGAGCGACAAGGCACCCAGACACTTCACCCAAGAACTCAAGATCCTGCCCATGTCCCCAATGATCCAAAACAGTGTCTCTAGCCTCAGCAAGGAATCACTACATGCTCCCATGCATAGGCCACAGAGGCAGGCACAATGCAACTCCAACTCTGAATATGGCCAAAGTATCCACATGGAGACTACACTTTTGTGTCTATCCAGAACCAATAATAAAACATCCTACTTAGCAGTCAATATAAAACACATCTATAAGAAGAAGTCTCACTCCCCAAAGCCTAGTCCAGAGTAATAGAAGAAGTAACTGCTCTACCAGATGATGAGACATCAATGTAGACATAGTAGAAATAAGGGGGGGGGGAAGAAAGGAAAGAAAATATGACACCCCCTAAGTAATACAATAATTCTCCAATAATAATTCCATAGATCAGAAAATCCTTGAAATGACTGAAAAGGAATTATGAGCAACCATCTTAAGGAAACTCACTGAGATATAAGAAGTCTCATTTAGATGACACAATGAAATGAGAAAAACTATCTAAAATATGAAGGAAGAAATTTACTGAGATAAATACCTTTAAAAAGAATGCAGCGGAACTCTTGGAAACACAGGATTCATTCAATGAAACAAAAAACACAACCTAGAGCTTAAGCAGCAGGTTATAGCAAGAAGACAAAAGGATTTCTTATCTCAAAGACAGTCTTTTTGAAATAACCAAGGCAGACAATTTTTAAAAATGACTCAAAAAATGAAGAAAATCTACAAGAGATATCAGAAAAGTTTAAGCTCACAAACATCCAAATGTGTTTTCAGGATGAGGAGGAGAAAAGAAAAGGCATTGAAAGGATATTCAATGAAATAATAGTGAAAAACTTCCCAGGTATTGGGAGAGACATGGAACTTCAGATCAAAGAGACTCAAAGGTACCCAAATAGATTCAAAAAGGTCCTCTCCAAGACACATTATACTCAAACTGGCAGAACTCAAAGACAAAGAGAAAATCCTCAGTTGGCAAGAGAAAAGTATCAAGTCACTTATAAGGGAGTCCCCTTCAGACTAACAGCAGACTTCCCAACAGAAACTCAACACACCAGAAGAAAATGGGATGACATATTCAAAATGCTAAAAGAAAAAAACTGTGAGCCAAGAATACTGTACCCAGCAAGGCTATCCTTCAGGAATGAAGGAGAAATAGTATTTTTTCCCAAACAAACAAAAACTAAGGAAGTCTACCACCACACAACTAGCCCTACAAGAAATCCTCAAGGGAATCTAAATCTGGAATCCAAAACATGATAATCACTACCATGAATACACAAGAAACAACAAAACCCACTGGTAGAACAAAACTGCAAACTGGAAAGACAAAGGAACTGTATCTTCCCACCTCCAAAAAGCAATAAACACAGAAGACAAACAATAAAAGGGAAAGAAATAAACAAAAGATAATTAAAACATCCAAACAAAAATCAACAATTGCCAAGAAAAAGACAACACCTTTCAATAACAAGCTTAAACGTAAATGGATTAAATTCCCAACTAAAAAGACACAGACTGGCTGATTGGATTAAAAAGCTAGGCCCAACTATATGTTATCTACAAGAGATTCACCTCACCTGTAAGACACACACAGACTAATAGTGAAGGGATGGAAAAAGATATACCATGCAAATGGAAACCAAAAACAATCAGGAGTAGCTATTCTTATACTGGATAAAAGACTTTAAACCAGAAACCATATAAAGACACAAGGGCATTATATAATGATAAACAGATCTATCCACCAAGAAAACAATCATAAATATATATGAACTGAACACTTGAGCACCCAGATATCTAAAGCAAACACTACTAAAGAGAGAGATAGACCCAAATAAAATATCAGTAGGGGACCTCAGACCCCTCTCTCAACTTTTGACAGATCATCTAGGCCACAAATCAACAGAGAAACACAGGATTTAAGTTGCATGCGAGACCAATTGGATCTACCAACAGAGAATTTCATCCAAAAACTCCAGAATGTACTTTCTTCTCTGCAGCACACAGAACATTCTCCAGGATAGACTACATGTTAGGTCAGAAATAAAGTCTCAGCAAATTTTTAAAAACTGAAATCATTTCAAGTATCTTTTTAGACCACAACAGATTAAAACCAGAAATCAATAACAAGCAAAACTCTGGAAACTATACAAATACATGGAAATTAAACAACAAGCTCCTGAATGACATATGGGTCCAAGAAGAAATTAAAGAGGAAATCAAAAAAAATTTCTTGAAACTAATGAAAATAAGGACATATCATACCAAAACCTGTGGGATATTGCAAAAGCAATACTAAGAGGGAAGTTTATTGCAATAAATGCTTACATCAAAAGAACAGAGAGATTTCTAATGAACAACCTAACACTACACCTCAAAGAAATAAAAAAACAAGAACAATGCAGTCCTAAGATTAGTAGAAAGAATAGAACTAAATGAAATAGAAGCACCAAAAGTGATATTAAAAAAGTCAATGAAATGAAAAGTTGATTTTTTGAGAAAATAAACAAAATAGGCAAACCATTAGCTAAGCTAATTTAAAAAAGAAGACAGAAGACCCAAATAACAAAAATCAGAAATGAAAAAGGAGACATTACAACTGATACTACAGAAATACAAAGAATCATTAGAGACTATGATAAACAACTATACACCAACAAATTTCAAAACCTGAAAGAAATGGATAAATTTCTGGACACATACAAACTACCAAGACTAAACCAAGAAGAAACAGAAAATCTGAACAGACAATTGACAAAGACATGTATCAGCAGTCTCACAACAGAGAAAAGCCCAGATCAATGCTGAATTCTACCAAACATTTAAAGAGGAATTAATACCAATTCTCTTCAAACTATTACAAAATATTGAAACAGATGCCATTCTACCAAACTCATTCTGTGAAGCCTGGATCACCCTGATACCAAAACCAGACAAAGATACAGCAAAAAAAGAAAACGAGAGGCCAATCCTCTGCATGAACTTACATGCAAAAATCATTAACAAAAGATTAGCAATCAGAATACAGCAACACACCAAAACAAATTATACAACATGATCAGGTGGGATTCATCCCAGAGATGCAAGGATGGTTCAACATATGCAAGTCAATAAATATGATACACCACATCAACAAAACCAAGGACAGAAACCATATGATTATTTCAATAGATACAGAAAAAGCCTTTGACGAAATTCAACATCTCTTTATAATGAAGACTCTCCACAAATTAGGTATAGAAGGAAAGTATCTCAAAACAATAAAAGCTATATACAACAAATGCACCAATACCATCATGAACAGGAACAAGACAAGGATGCCCACACTTCACCTCTCCTATTTAGCATAGTACTGGAAGTACAAGCCAGAGCAATCAGACAAAGAAATAAAGGGCATCCAGATTGGAAATGATGAAGTCAAACTGCCCCCATTTGCAGATGACATGATCCTATATATAGAAAACCTAAAGACTCTACCAAAAAAACTCATAGAGCTGATCAACAACTTAAGTAAAGTTGCAATATAAAAAATAAACCTTAAAAAAGTAGTGTTTTTTACACTCCAACAATGAATTAGCAGAAAAAGAAAGCAAAAAGTAAGCTTATTTACAGTAGTCACCAAAAAAAAGAAAGAAAGAAAAAAAAAAACTTAGGAATAAATTTAACCAAGGCAATGAAAGGTGTCTACAACAAGAACTACAAATCACTGTTGAAAGAAATTAAAGAAGACACAAAAAGATGAAAAGACATTCCATGCTTGCAGATTAGAAGAAATAACATTGCGAAAATGTCCATACTACCCAAAGTTATCTACAGATTCAATGCAATCCCCCCCAAAATGCCAATGACATTAAAGGAGAGAGCAGAACTGAGGTTACCAGAGGTGGGAGATGGGGATGGAAGGTAAGGGAGCAATTGGTAAAGGGCTACAAAAAACAATTAAATTGTACATTGTTGAATATACTAATTATCCTGATCTGAGTATCACATATTACACACAGGTATTGATATTCAACTGTGTATCTCACAGATATGTACAATCAACTATCTTATAATAAAAATAATTAAGGAAAATAATAATAAAAAAATATTTTTTTTAAATACCAAAGACATTCTTCACAGAAATAGAAAAAACAATCCTAACATTCATATGGAACAAAAAAAGACACTGAATAGCTAAAACAATCCTGAGCAAAATAATAAAATAAAATAAAGCCAGAGACATTACACAACCTGACTTCAAATCATACTATAAAGCTATAGTAACCAAAACAGCATGGTACTGTCATAAAAACAGACACATGGAACAATGGAACAGAATAGAAAACCCAGAAATCAAACCACAGACTTACAGCAACTGATCTTCAACAAAGGCACCAAGAACATACATTGGGGAAAAGATTGCCTCTTCAACAAATGGTGCTGGGAAAATTGGACATCCATATGTAGAAGAATGAAACTAGATCTGTACCTCTCATTGTATACCAAAATCAACTCAAATGGATTAAAGACTTAAATATAAGACCTGAAACTATAAAACTCCTAAAAGAAAACATAGGAAAAACACTTAAAGATGTTGGACGTGGCAAAGACTTTATGAATAAGACCCAAAAGCACAGGCAACAAAGGAAAAAAATAAATGGAATTATATCAAACTAAAAATTCTGTACAGCAAAGGAGACAATTAACATGGTGAAAAGGCAACCTACAGAATGGGAGAAAATGTTTGCAAACTATGCATCTTCAAGGGATTAATATCCAGAATATAAAAGGAACTCAAAAAAATTAACAATCAAAAAAAAAGTAATCTGATTTAAAAATGGGCAAAGGAGCTGAATAGGCATTTCTCAAAGGCAGATATAAAAATGGCCAACAGACACATGAAAAAATGCTCAACATCACTAAGCATCAGGGAAATGCAAATCAAAACCACACTGAAATATCATCTCACCCCAGTTAGACTGGCCATTATCAAGAAGATTGTAAATAACAAATGCTGGTAAGGATGTGGAGAGAGGGGAAATCTTCTACATTGGAGGGACTGTAAATAGTACAGCTTTTATGGAAAACAGTATGAGTTTTCTTTTTTATTTATTTATTTTTTTTTTTTTTTGTCTTTTGTCTTTTGTCCGTGTCCGGCAACGGATCGCAACCCTCAGTTGCTCCCGCGCCCCGCTCAGCCAGTGAGCGGGAACCGGTCCGTATGTGGGATCCAAACCCTTGGACGGGAGCGCTGCCGCGCTTCCCAAGCGGCGCACTATCCAGTGCGCCACCGGGCCGGCCCAGTATGAGTTTTCTAAAACAACTACAGCTAGAACTACCATAAGATCCAGCAATCTCAATGCTGGGTATACACTCAAAGGAATGGAAATCGTCATGTCGAAAGGATACCTGCACTCTCATGTTTATAGAAGCTGTATTTTTAATAGCCAAGAGTTGGAACCAACATAAATGTCCATCAGTGAACAACTAGATAAGGAAAATGTAGTATATATACACAATGGAATACTATTTTACCATAAGAAAGAATGAAATTCTGTCATTTGTGGCAAAATGGATGAAGTTGGAGAAAACTGTGTTAAGTGAAATAAGTTAGACACGGGAAGTGAAGTACTGCAAGTCCTCACTCATAAGCGGGAGCTGAAAAAAGAAACAAATAAATCTTAAAAAAGGAAAGAAAGATACAACAATCACAACAATATGTTGAACTTTCAAAAGGAAAGAACAAAATTGAGGATACCAGAGGTGAGAATGGTGTGCGGAGAAATTGGTAAAAGGTCCAAAGATTGATTACACTGTGTAATAATGAATGTACTAATTATCCTGACTTGATCATCACATATTGTACACAGGTATTGATATTCAATTCTGTACCCCACAAATATGTATAATCAGTTTCAATTAAAAAAAACATAAAAGGTCACAACATAAAAAAGAAACACTATATGCTATATTTCATGCTCAGAAATATCAGTTTATTAAAGGCTCTAAAAAGTACTGTAATACCAAAACAAAACAAAACAAAACTTGTTGAACTTGATATTTCCTAAACACATAAGTATGTAACATTTTTTGTTTTGTCACACACTCAGTAATAAATTGAGGAAAATTATTTCACAAAACTTTCATTTTCAAAAGTCTGACTCTAAAAGTCATACTAATTGACACACTTAAGCTATATTAATTGTGGAGAGTTTAACAAAGGAACTATTTTCAAAGGTGTGGTTAAGGTTAAGAAAATAATAAGAGATGATGTGGTTTCCACGGTCTAGCAACATCAAGGAACCACTATCACGCCTAGGCCTGGAGGGGCAAAGGGGAGAGGATACTGTAGGGTGGCTGTCATGTGGAGCTGTGGCCTTCCGTAGAGGGACCTAGCCAATCCAAAAGACATAGCAAAGAGGAAGCTGAGGAAATAAATAATCAGACTCACTCTTCTCACCCTCTGAACTCCTATCATTGGCTCCCATTGGCAAAATCCAATAGAAACCAAAGAGCAAGGAACTACATTGATTCTGTCTACAATGCTCAGCCTCCTGGTACACAGAGCAGGATGTGAAAGGATAAATAGTGTATCTGGATGGGCTAATACCTAGCACAATAATAATACATCTTAGGTCTATTCAATAGGAATATTTTTATGATTCTAGCTGTACTATATATTAATTTATTTATTCATTCATTTAACAATATTATTCTGTACTTGGTATTTACTAGGCCTCCTACTACACAATAGGAAATCAAAGACATAAGTAACCAAAAGACCTGACAGCCAAAAAGGCATGAGAGAAAGATAAATATGTAAACTGAATCAATTTAATTAAGGTTAGCTGTAAGTATGACTAAATTGCTATGAATTTACATGTGGAAAAATTAACTAACTCTCCCCAAGAAAGTCAAAAAGGCATTAGAGAGGAAGTGACATTTGAATTGAGTCATGATGAATAAACAGAAGATATTTCAGGTGGGGTGGTTGGTAAAATCAGGAAATGCATTTCTAGCAGAGGAAACAATATGTACAAAGAAAGGATGTATGGGCTGAGCCTGTGGCGCACTCGGGAGAGTGCGGCACTGGGAGCACAGCAGCACTCCCGCCGCGGGCTCGGATCCTATATAGGGATGATCGGTGCACTCATAGCGCTCACTGGCTGAGCGTGGTGTGGCCAGTCTCAAAAAGGACAAAAAAAAAAAAAAAGAAAGGATGTATGAAAGGAAGACATATGTTGTGCAGGAATTGGTAAGAAGTTCTGACCTGTTGATGATGCAGGGCATGTTGTAGAGCTTTGGGGAGTAAAAATGGAAGGGTGGTTCGGGACTTGTGATTCTAGGACTCTGGAATTTGTTCTACATTTAAGAATTTTGTAAATAATGTTATTTTTTTCCATTTTTTTACTGTCATAAAACATATATAATGTAAGGTTTGCCATTTTAAGCATTTATACATATACGATTGCATGGAATTAATTACATTCACAATGCTGTGTAACCATTATACATATCTATTTCCAAAACTTTTTCATCATCCTAAACATAAACTCTGTACCCAAAAAATGTTATTTTAAATAATTCAAGATTAGTGGCTATGGGAACTACAGGTGATTGTAAGGGCTCTGCGTCCCAGCCCCAAATCACTTTTATTCATTCCATCCTACTGTTCTGAGTCTACGGATTGCTATGATGCTGTTAAGAACAACATTTTTGTTTTCAACTAAAATGACTGCAATATGACCAATTTAATTTTTATATGTGCTATCTGAAATTCTGTCTATTCAAACAGTATAAAGAGCCTGCTAGAATGGAGACCACAGGCCAACAGACCACCAGCAGGCTACTTCATAATAAATAGATGTTCCTGTGGTTGCATTAGAGGATAACTGGCAAGAGCAAATGATATAGATTTTGCCCTGTATAGTTTACATAAGTCCTGAGTGCCAATTTATATAGAAACTTAATTCTTTCTCCATTGCCTCATCCAACACTGTTCTCCAATTAACTTCAAAACAAAATAAGATTTCCAGTAAAAGACTTCAAGGCACAACCTAACTTTGGGTGGCATTTATAAATCGCTTCCCTTTCTGTGCCTGATTATGATCTGATCAAACTGTGAATGAGCCATTTTTGGATTATTAAATGTAATAAACCAAAGAAATAAAAATATGGCTGTGGGAATAAAAGTTCATTCTCCTGAGATCTTTCTATATTTCTATCTGGTATGATCTTTCTCAGATCAATCCTTAAAAGAAAATTTCAAAAGTAGTAGCGAGTGCTTTGCCTAAAATATATTTCCTCTAAGAGTTTTTTTTTTTCAGGCTGCTCTTCTCCACTCCCCATTTTTTTCACATAGTGGGATCTTTTTCTTCAATTCTTGTTTACCTACTATTATTTATCTGAAAACTCGAAAAATTAGGTAGATTGGAAAGAGGACTAAAAACCTGAAGAAGTGATCAGTACAGTGGTGAGCTTCCTGGTTCCCTGCCCCACAATGATATGTTATGGGTTGAATTGTGTCCCACCAAAAAACATATGTTGGGGTCCTAATCCCCAGTACCACCTCGTAATGTGTCTGTTTTTATGACAGTACCATGTTGTTTTGGTTACTATAGGTTTGTAGCATAATTTGAAGTCAGGTAGTGTTATGTCTCTGGCTTTTTTTTTTTTTTTTTTTTTTTTTTCTCCCGGGTTTTTTTTGGTTTTTTGGGGTTTTTTTTTTTTTTTTTTTATTGTTGGGTGTTTTT
>NW_007730835.1:4923-7376 GCF_000696425.1 Galeopterus variegatus | reverse complement strand
TTTTTTTTTTTTTTTTTTTGTCTCAGGATTGCTTTGGCTATTTGGAGTCTTTTGTTGTTTCATATGAATGTTAGGATGTTTTTTTCTATTTCTGTGACAAATGTCATTGGTATTTATGGGGATTGACTGCATTGAATCTGTAGATTGCTTTGGGTAGTATGGACATTTTCAGAATGTTAATTCTTCCAATCCAAGATCACAAAATGTCTTTCCACACTTTTGTGTCCTCTTTACTTTCTTTCAGTAGTGTTTTGTAGTTCTTGTTGTAGATAGTTTTACCTCCTTGGTTAAATTGATTCCTACGTATCTTTTTTTTTTTTTTTTTTGGCAACTCCTATAAATGGGCTTGCTTTCTTGATTTCTTTTTCAGCTAGCTCATTATTAGAGTATAAATATGCTATTGATTTTTGTGCTGATTTTTTATCCTGCAACATTACTGAAATTATTAATCTACAGACTCTATAGTCATTAAAAGTATACTTAGAAAATACTACAAAATAACTTTATGCTAACAAATTTGACAATGCAATGAAATGTAAAAGTTCACTGAAATACTCAACTACCAAAACTCACTCAAGAAAACCAGATAACCTGAATAGTTCTATATCTGTTAAAGAAGTTGAAATCATAGTTTAAAATCTTTCAAAGAAAATAACAGGGCTGAGGGTTTAATGGGCTAGTTCCACCAAATATTCAGAAAGAAAAGAGAGCAATATTTCTCGCAAACACAGGCTTAATCAACAAAATAATAGAAAATTGAATTAAGCAATATAGAAANTTATCCTGCAACATTACTGAAATTATTAATCTACAGACTCTATAGTCATTAAAAGTATACTTAGAAAATACTACAAAATAACTTTATGCTAACAAATTTGACAATGCAATGAAACGTAAAAGTTCACTGAAATACTCAACTACCAAAACTCACTCAAGAAAACCAGATAACCTGAATAGTTCTATATCTGTTAAAGAAGTTGAAATCATAGTTTAAAATCTTTCTAAGAAAATAACAGGGCTGATGGTTTAATGGGCTAGTTCCACCAAATATTCAGAAAGAAAAGAGAGCAATATTTCTCGCAAACACAGGCTTAATCAACAAAATAATAGAAAATTGAATTAAGCAATATAGAAAAAAGATAATCGACCACAGACAAGAGTGGTTTATCCTGGTAATACAAAGCTAGCTTAACATTAAAAAGCAAATCAAAATAATTAGCTACAAATAAATACTCCAAACAAAATCCAACCAATCATCCCAACAGATATCAAAAAATAAATTCTGTGGTAAAATTCAACATTGTTCATGATAAGAGGCAACTACAAACAAACCAAAACTCATGTCACCCTTAAGATTGAAAACAAGGCAAGGATACCCGCCCTCACCACTTAGAATCAGCATCATACTGGAAATCCTAGTAACTAAAATAAAAATAGAAAAAGAAATAAAATAATATGTGTAAGAAAGGAATAATAAAACTGTTCCTGTTCAGAGATGACATGACTGCAATTATAAGCCAAATAGTGCCTCCCTCCCCAAATTTATATGTTGAAGTCCTAACCCCCAGTACCTCAGAATGTGACTATATTTGGAAATAGGGTCTTTAAAGAGATAATTAAATGGGGTCACTAGGTTGGGCCCTAATCTGAAAAGACTATTGTCCTTATAGGAAGAAAAGTATAGGACACAGACACAGAGAAAAAAACATGTGAGGACATGAGAAGAAAATGGCCATCTACAGGAAAGAGGCTTCAGAAGAAACTAATTCACCAACATCTTGATCTCACACTTCTTTTCTCCAGAACTATGAGAAAAAAAAATTTCTGTGGTTTAAGACACTCAATCTGTAGTACTTTGTTACGATTGCCCTAGAAAACTAATAAAACTCTCTATATAGAAAATCTAAGAAATCTACAAAGAAGATCTCCTAAAATTAATAACAAGTAAATGTAATAAGGTCACAGGATACCAGGTCAATAAAGAAAATTAAACTCTGCTTCTCTCTATTAGACATGAACAATTGGAAATCAAAATGTTAAAACAGTACAATGCATAATAGTATAAAAAAGCACAAACATATGCATAAATCTAACAAAGTATGTTGATGATATGTATATTGAAAACTATGAATCTGATGAAAGAAACCAAAAACCCAAGTAAATATAGAGATATACCATGTTCATGAATTGGAAGACTTGATACTCTTAAGAAGCCAATATTTGCCAAAATGATTTATAGATTTATAGATACAGTATCAATCAAAATCCAAGGTAATTTTTTGTAGACATTGACAAGCTAATTCAAAAATTTATATGGAAAGACAAAGTACTAGAATAGTCAAAACAATTTTGCCAAAGAACAAAGTTGGATAACACATATTAATTTATTTCAAAACTCACTGCAAAGCTTCAGTAATCAAAACAGCATGCTATTGACAAAAGGACAGACAAAT
>NW_007730835.1:0-3905 GCF_000696425.1 Galeopterus variegatus | reverse complement strand
AAAAAAAAAAAGATAAACTGAACTTCATCAAAATCAAAACATTTAAAAAAAAAATCAAAACATTTGCTCTGTGAAAAAGTTAAGAGACTTAAAAGATAAGCCATGCAACTGGGAAAATATTTTCAAATCACATATGTGACAAACAACTTAACCAGAAGACAAGAACTCTCCAAACTCAATAATAAGAAAACAAACAAAAAAACTGGGCAAAATATTTGAACAGATACTTCCATCAAAGAAAATATACAGATGGAAAACAAGCATATGAAGATAAGCTCAACATCATTAAACATTAGAAAATGCAAAATAAGGGCCGGCCCCATGGCTCACTCGGGAGAGTGTGGCGCACAACAAGATACAACTACACGCCTCATAGAAAGCTAAATTTCAAAAAAAAAAACAAGTTAACAATACCAAACGCTGATTAGAATGCAAAGCAACTGGAATACTCACATATTATTGGTGAAAATTAAAAAATGGTACATCTATTTGAGAAAACATTGTGTTAATTTCCTGTAAAGTTAAAAATACATTACTATGTGACACAGTGATCACACCTCTAGGTATTTCATTTCTAAGAGAAATGAAAACCGTGGTCTCACCAAAACTTGTATGAAAAAGTACATATATTTTATTCACAATTACTCAAAACTGGAAGCAACTCTAATGTGTTTCATCTGATTAGTGGAAAGTCAAACTGTGCCACATCAGCAGTAAAAGTAATCCAAAATATACTAAGTGAAACAACCCAGACTCAAAAGACTACATTCTGTGTGATTCCATTTGTAAGACATTCTGGACAAAGTGAAGCTATATGGATTAAGAACAGATCATTGTTGCTGGGTTGAGATGGGGAGAAGGGTTGACTAAGTAGGGGCAGCAGGAGGAAATAATGAAGCTAGGAGACTTTTCTATATCTTTACATGGGTTAGTGGTCACATGACCCTATTCATTCATTAAAACTGTGCACCAAAGAGTGAAGTTTATTGTGCATAAATTTAAATATAAATATAATTTTTAAAAAATATTTAAGTTAGGGCTGGCCTGGTGGCGCACTGGAGAGTGCGCCGCTTGGGAGCATGGCGGCGCCGCTTGGGAGCGTGGCGGCGCTCCCACTGAGGGTTCGGATCCCATGTGGAGAACGGTTCCCACTCACTGGCTGAGCGCGGTGCGGGCGCGACACCAAGGGTTGTGATCCCGTTACCGGTCAGTAAAAAAGACAAAAAGGAAAAATATATATATATATTTAAGTTAAATCTTCAAAGTTTTCTGCTGCTCTCAGAAAATAGGTGAAAGAGGAAACTGTTAGGATACCAAGAAATCCCTACAATTATTTACAACCTAAGAAGAGGAAAAGGCATATTAAGACCCTTAGAGATATTTCTTAACAATTTAAATAGGTTTTTCCATATTAAATTTTGACATCAAGCCAAGTCTATTTTTGCTGCTAAATATTGTTCTTTTCTACCTAACACCATTTGGAAAGGCAGCTGGCAAATTCTAGAGTTGTGAAACTCTTTTGTGTTCTTATCCAAAGGCAATAATGAAAAAACAACTATAAAAGTCCTACTCTATCTCTGAATGAAAGTTCTTTCTGCTCATCCCTGTTTATTCAAAATCTCTAAAGAATTGCTCAGCTGTTAACTTTCTCTTTTCTCCTAATTAGTACTCTGTTTCAGCAAAAGCACTAAAAAGAGAAAAGGTGAATTCTGGTTGCCCAAAGGATGAGTCCATTTTCTCTCTCTCCAATCCCCTTCCCATGAAAAGAACAAAATGGCTAACAGTAGATTTGTAGGCCCCACATACAAACAAAAACACAAACACAGTCTTATTTTAAAGGTTAAAGGAAAACAGCCTATTGTTCCTATTGTTAATCAGTTATTTTCAAAACATTAAGCTGTTTGCATTCAACTAAATGGATTTTGTAAATAGTTGCAGCCACGGTGTTTACTACAACATAAGTGTTTACTATTGTGAATTATAACTGTCCTTTCATTTGAATAAAATAATTAAAAAGTATCTCTATTGGGATAGCAAAATTAACTAGGACAATAAATGCAGTTGTCATTCTGGCTCTGCTGTCTGCCAGTTCTATAATAGTTCAATACTGATCCGAAGAGCTTAAATATGATGAGTGAATGTAAATCATAGAAAATTGTCTGCACTCACTGAAAGTTGAAATAAAAAAGATCATTCTACCATATGAAGTTGGAGGAAGGAAGAGGCAGCAATTATCTATTTGTTTCAGTATCTGTTATATAGCAATAGGAACACTGTACTATGCATAGTTTACTTATTATAAAGTTGCTTCTTAATGGTAATAGACACATCATAACAGAAAATTGGCTATACATTTAGTCAGTATTTGTTGAAACTTAAATTTCATTGTTTAGACAAAATTATTGTGATTGATATATGAATGAAGTCAGTTGTGCTACAGTAAATCCTTGGCTACAAGCGGAGTCAAAGGAAAATGAAACACTCAGGTAAAATGTAGGTTTCCATTATGGTACACCTGGTGGCAGTTTTCTGTTCCAGTTTAAGTATCAAGGAAACTTCAAAGAAGCAGGAATTCCAGGGATGTGATAGTTTGGGGTGGCAGAGAAGGATCAATTTCATCAGCCTGAGCCAAAGAGGTTGGTCAGGAGACTACCGAGAGAATACTGGGAACACAGGTCTTTAACTTCTACCTTGCTACTTTTGAGGAAGGGGTTGACTGATGCTTCACATCTCCCTACAGGGCCTCATGCTCCTGTCTACATTTCCCAATGCCCATAACTACCACCACCACCACTTCTACTACCACCACCAAAGGATGAAAACTTTAGTCTACTTCCCACTCCCACTACCTGCCTTGATTGAGATCCGGGGCTCCTGGGCAGAGAAGGGAATGAGCTGCCAACTATTTATGATATTCAAATTCACATTATTGTTGTATTTTCCTGTATTTGGAAGATTGAAGAAATATGAACTTTTTTTGAGAGAGACAAAACTGATGAGAAAAGGGCATAAAGCATAAGAGCTAATGTGGATGCCTTGAACACCCATGTAAGAATACTTTTGTTTCTTTATTATTGTGGGGAAAATAGGAAAATTTAGTCAGGCTCCCTCAGCTCAGGTCTTATTGGGGGTCGAGCAGCACATTCTTAATTCTTTGTATACAAGTTCTGTGGGTGGAGTTAGTGTGCACGTGTGCCAGTGTATCTTTCTAATTTGTTGCTTGTGTGTGTTCTTCAGTTAGTGAAGCAGAGCTGGACAGCACAGCTCGAGTCTGAAAATAGAGCATGTTTACTCTGCTGGCAGCTGCTCCATTTGTCTTTGGACTTTGCCAGTAGCAGTCGAGTTTTGGAGTTTCTTTTTGTGCTGCTTAGCTCCTAGATGTGTGTGGGTGCTGAATAAAGACCATTCTTTCTTCAGCCAAGGCTCCAAGGATGTTTTTGCCAGTAACCTAGCTCATAGACCTGTGTGTGAAGGGTTTGTAAATGGGCTCAAGGGGTCTGTGAGCTCCAGATGCTAGCTCTAGCTCTACAACTCTCCAACACNAAACTCACTGCAAAGCTTCAGTAATCAAAACAGCATGCTATTGACAAAAGGACAGACAAATTGTTCAATGTAACAGAATAGTCCAGAAATTCACTCACATAAATTGGACAATTGAATTTTGATAAAAGCACAAAGTCAATTCAGAGAAAGAGAATATCTTATTCAAAAAATGATAAAAGAACAAATGAACCCCCTCATATAAAAAAGAATTTTAACCCACATAAAAAAATTTAACTAAAAGTGTATCATTGACCTAAATTGAAAACCTATAAAACTATTTAAAAACTATAAAACTTCCAGAAGAAAATATAGAAGAAATTCTTTGTGATCTTGGGATAGATGGAGTATTCCTAGATATGAAA
>NW_007730834.1:162836-178995 GCF_000696425.1 Galeopterus variegatus | reverse complement strand
AAAGAAAAAAAAAAAAAAAAAAAAGGAAGACTAGATCTTATAATTTATAGAAAGCTCTTTAAAAAGTGCTTAGCGTAGCATAATTGCTCAGCAAATATTACATACTATTAATATTATTAGTTTTGTGCTGTCATTGAACTTTATGTGCCCTATTATATCATTTATACTATTTTTATATGTGGGAAGCACCTGGAAGACAGTATAGGCTAATGGTACATAGCATGTATTTGGGCATTAGAAAGATCTGGATTCACATCTTTACCCCTGACACTTAATATAATATCTCCTTCATAGAGCTGTCTGAGAATTAAATGTGATCATACATGTCAAGCAATTTAATAAGCATAGTAAATATTCCAAGTAGTACTTATTATCATTATTATTATTATTTCTGTATCAACAGTGTTCTGCACACATTAAAAAGTTTAATGATTCCTAAGGAGTTTGTTGGGTTCTAATTTGGAGAAAACTAGCCTAGTGTGAGTAGACTTAAAGGGGTTGTGTCTTTGTGTTTTAATAGTAGTAATCTGCAAGATCTTATGGGATCCAACATGAAACCATTGTAAAACTCAATCTATTGAAACGAGGCCAAGATCTTAAAATACAGGGTCAGTGTATACATTTGTCTGTCCAATAACTTTAATTCAGTCTCTACCTTTGAACTAGTCTAAAAATTTGTAATCCGCTTTGCTCAACTTCACCATATCATTAGAACACTTTCATTGAAAATTAAGTTTTCAATTTATAATTAAATTAAACTATATTGAAACCTATAGTTTTATTTAATTTTTGAATCACACTGACATTATAGTTAATGGGTGCTATCAGTTTATTTTTATGATTTATTTATTAATGTCTGTTTCATTAATTGGACTGTAATTTTCATGAGGTCACAGACTTTGTATTGTGTGCTTTGTACCCAGTAGGATCGCACTAATTGTTGGTTGAATGAATTTTAATTACCTTTTGAACTCTATTAATTTATCTAAATAGGGTACATATTTAAAATTCATCCTATATAGGTAAGTATACCTGTATATTTTGTTTTGATTTTGGAATCATTCTAAATTGGGGATTGGCAAACTATGGCTTTCAGGCAAAATTTAACCCATTGCCAGTTTTTGTAAGGTCTGAGAGCTAAAAATGGGCTTGCTGTTTTTAAATGTTTGAAAAAAATCAAAAGAAGATTAATAGTTTATGATATGTGAAAATTATGGGAAATTCAAATTTTGGTATCCATAGTTTTATTGGAACACAGCTATGTTCATTCATTTCCATATCTATGGCTGATTTTACCCTAAATGGCAGTTTCATAGTTGCAACAAAGACTATCTGGCCCACAAAGCCTAAAATATTGACTACCCGTCCCTTTACAGAAAATTTGCTGACATCCGTTCTAAAAAAAACCAAAAAAGAGACACTATGTAGTTCAACTTTCTTTTGCTTTTGGAAGAATCAAGATAAATGACCACATACATATTTTAGTCCTGTATTTAACTATTAGATTATATTTATATAATTTACCAATAGTCATGATTCTAAAGTTATAAGCTATACAATTTTTAAATGAAATTTCCCTAGAAAATAAACCAATATGTTGCTTAATGTCAAATTAAACAATTCTAATTTCAAAGCTTTGTGTTTCCGCTTGCTTTTGTTAATATACCCTTAAAAATAACTCATATATGTGTATAGCTATGAGTTTTTCTTGAAAGCAAAGCACTTAAAACCTAAATTCTAATTCAAACTTTTTGGAGATACAACTATTCTACAAATTTAAAAAATATTCTTTTCTTTCTTCTTTTATATACCTCTTCTCTCCTCCCTATCTGGCTCTCAAGCTTTAGGTCAGGAGCTGTCACAATTTGGAAAAAAAAAGTTCTGTATAATAATAGTGATAATGATAATAATGATAATAATATCCTTTTATATTTTTAAAGCATATTGTCCTTTTCTTTCCCCCACAAACTGTTACATACATCATGGAAACCTACTGAACTTACTTTAAGAACTTATACGTTTTACTCTTGGAATTGGTATGAGGGCAGCCATAATAGACGTGAAGAAATTTATAATGCTACTTTTTCTTTCTAGTCTTTTAAACTCTCGACATGAATAAATAGAAGATGAAAGGCTGTTCTTTAATTTTAGTAGTTGAAAGCAACATCATAGATTTGGAATTACATTTTGTTGGGAAAATATAGGAAAATGGTCAGGGCCCCTCTGATGTTCAGAATCTTGCTGAGCATTTGCTGTGAATAGGTTGTGTGTGGGTGGAGTTGGTGCACCTGCGTAGTGCCATGCTGTGACTTGGCTATAGATTACTGCCTTGGGTGGCTGCTGCTGCACAAGCAGCCATGCCTTCCCAACCTGCGGCTTCCAAGGTTCTGTTTGCCAGTTACCTAGCTCATAGACCTGTATGTAAAGGGTCTGGTGACCTAGCCTGGCATATGAAGGGTTTGTGATCCAGTCTGGAATGGGCTTGAGGGGTCTGTGAACTCCAGACCCAGCCTTAGCTCAACAATTGGAGTCATTGGCAGGATTCTGAGCAGGATTAGGAGCTTTACTACTGGCATAGTAGAGTAGCTTTATAATTGGTGTCACAAACAGGATTAAGAGTGTGACAACTGGCTATGTTGACAAGATGCCAACATTAGCCATAGTTCCACAATTGGCGTAGTCTGCAACAGGATTCTAAGCAGGTACAGGAGCCAAAAGCCCTTGGAAGAAGGAGGAAATGTGGCTACTTTTGAATACGCTCTGCCCTATGGCCACCTTCCTGTTGACCAGGATTTGGTTGCTGCATGGACCAGGAACTACAACATAAAACCCCTTCGGAGGGTCTCCTTGAGCATGTGGTGCCTGGTGGCCACTTTTCTGCTGACTGGAGCCTGGCCACTGATCATTATGCTGAAAACTGATCAAGATTTGCAGCAGAAAGCAGAAGTGTGGATAACTGTCCTGGAGAATGGCATGCAGTGGCTGGCCACTCCTGCCTCTCACACTGGGGAGGATGGCCAACCCAGTGGTGAGTTGGGGAGACTGTGCATCTCCAGGCACAACCTGTTGTGTGTGAGAAATTGAGACAGTCAAGCAGCAGAAACAGGGAGCCCCTGGCTGTTGCAGCCTACGGAACCTGGGGGTGGGTGGTGTAACGTGCTTTAGAGATGATATAGTAAATGCATGTTCTGTTTGTCTGAAGGCAAATGGCTTGACAGGTGCCACTTAAACCTGATGGCTAGAAGAGTGCCGTATAAACCAGAGAAAAGAATGAGAAAAGAGTGCCACATGCAGATGGGCAAATGACCTGAGGATGGGTGCTCCTGCAGAATTTCAAGTATGTTTTCACCTCATGAAAAGGTGGAAAAGTTAGTCTCCGTGAGAACATGCCTGTCTCAGTGGCAGAGGTTACAAAAGAGCCACAGATATGCACAAGGGCAAGGCAGCCACTCCTTGATGGACTGGGAAAATGCAGCTGTTTGAACTGTGTGGGCAAATGCTGCAAAACTGCCTGAGACTGAGTGAATAGCCAGTGTAAGCCAAGCTGATTGAAGTAATTCAAAAGCCAGAATGTAAAAGGGAAGCAGAGTGTAAAGACTGGGAAACTTTGCAGTCTGGCCATGCAGTAAAAAAGTGGAGAGCAGGAGAAAAACGCAATGGTGAAGCAGATAAACTGTTTGCTAAAGACATTATTTTGGTGGTGAGGGCAGCCAGATGCTAAAAACCAGGACAATGGGGAAAATGGCCTAAAGGCATTTGAGAAGTCTGGAAGGGTGCCCCACCTATCACAGGCCCTGAGGGCATTTGAGAAGTTTGGAAGAGTGCCCCTCCCATCCTAGGAGGACTGAGTTGTCCCGGAGGACAGACCCGAGGTGTCATTGCCCTCGGCAAACTGTTCCCTGCATCCCAGCCACTCTGGCTGGAGCAATCCTGCCTCAGCACCTCTGAAGAAAAAAGCCAAAAACCTTGGTGGCATTCACATTGTGTTAAGTTTGCAGGCCAGTAGTATGTGAGAGCAGTGGAGGCATGGCAGCCTCCACCTAGATTTTGGAAGATGTATGAAAAAGCCTTGGGACTCAGGTGGAGACCTGCTGCAGGGGTGGAGACACCGTGGAGGTCATCTACAGAGCAAGGAGGAGCAGAAAAGTGGGATGGGAGCCCCCACAGAGAACCCCCACTGAGGAGATGTCTAGTGGAGCCAGGATGGTGAGACTGTCACCAGGAGCCCAGAACCATGGGGCTGCTGGCAGCGTGCAACACCAGCCTGGTAAAACTGCAGGCACCAAGGCAGCTCAATGGGCTGCAACTGGCAGAGCTGTAGGACCGAGGTTGCCCAATGCTTTAGGAGTCCAGGTGCCCCAGTATGCTTAATGTTTGCCCTGTTTGGGTTTTGAACTTGTTTGGGGCCTGTTTTTCCTTTCTTTTGACCTATTCTTCCCAATGTCTGTCCCACTGTATCTTGGAAGTAGATAAAATTGTTTTTGACTCTTTACAGGTTCATGGCTGGGAGGACTTTGGCTTTTGGTCTCAGAGGAGACTTTGGACTTTTGAGTTAGTGCTGCAACAAGCTAACGTCTTTTGAAACTGGGATGGAATGTGTCATATGTGAATGTAAGGGTCATCTATCCTCACTAAAAGAACATCATGGAAGATTCTGAATGTGTAGATTATATGGTGAGGGACCCTGAAGGGGTGGATTGTTGGGAAAATATAGGAAAACAGTCAGGGCCCCTCAGATGTTCAGAATCTTGCTGAGCATTTGCTGTGAACAGGTTGTGTATGGGCAGAGTTGGTGCACCTGCATGATGCCGTGACTTGACTGGAGTTTACTGCCTCGGACGGCCCCTGCCACACAAGTGGCCATGCCTTTCCAACCTGTGGCTTCCAAGGTTCTCTTTGCCAGTTACCTAGCTCATAGACCTGTGTGTAAAGGGTCTGGTGACCTAGCCTGGTGTGTGAGGGATCTGGTGACCCAACCTGGCATGTGAGGGGTCTGGTGACCCAGACTGGCATATGAAGTGTTTGTGACCCAGTCTGGAATGGGCTGAAGGGGTCTGTGAGCTCTATACCCAGCTGTAGCTCAACAATTGGCCCAGTCGGGGCAGGATTACTGAAAAGAGCCCAACAACTGGCGTGGTCATGTAGCTTTGCACATTTTTATAAACTTTTGTAAAGGAAATCATTAAATAACATATGGTCATTTTTTCATTTTTGTTTGGAGTAAACAGGCACATATAAACTATTGTGATATTTCTTGGTAGTTCCAGCCTTATGCAATTTCCCACTTACTGGGTATTTTTGATAACCACTCCTACCGTCTTTTTGTCCCTATCTGATAGGAATTGTGTTAAATTGGGTACAGGCTAAAATGCTTTAACAAAGCAAATCCAAACTAGTGGTTTAAGATGATATAGAATTATCTATTTCTTTTGCAATAATCTAGAATTAAGAGATCAAAAGCTGATAAAAAGACACTTATCCTTAACACATAGCTGCTTTCTCTGGATTCACAGTGGTGTGTAGGCAATAGCTGACAGGATGTTTGTCAAGCTAAACTCAGTCCTATTGTCAAAAAACGAAAGAGTGACTATTGGTAGATAACTAATAAACTTTATTACAGAAATGGTGCTGCCATTTTTATCTGTCTACCTGTCTATCTTGATTGATCAGTATAAATAGATTTAAATATAGACATTTCTTCCTTTTACTAGGAGAAAACCTGCATAGATACAAATTTGCTCAGATTGACTTGATTTTCTGATACTGGTCCCTCTACAATATTGCGCACAAAACACTGAATATCCCTAAACCTTTCTGTAAGCTGTTATGTAACCATTTCTTAATTTTGAACCATTTCTCATGAAACTGATTTGAATAGAGAGCACTCCAAACTGGAAAGGATCCAATGACTTAAGGCCAGCTCCGCGGGTCTACAGAGATGCAAAATTAAACCTGTAGAATCCCACTTACCAGGTAAAAAAAAAAGTTAGAAATTCTCAAAGCCAAAAAGAAAAAAAAAAAAAAAATTGTAGACATTGAAATCGCCTACTAATAATATATTCCTAAGTTTACTACAAATAAATTCAACACGGTTAATTTACTTGATAGAGGGATGAAGGTTCTATTCAGGGTTAGTGATTGTTAATTCTATTAAGTTTATTTTCGAATGTTATTTAAAGACTAGCCTGAACTGTTTAGGAAAACTAAGGTACTGTATGTCTAATTAATACCCATGTTGGGTGGCTTTTCAATAATTTTCAAGGATAAACTCAGTTGGTAGAACGCATTAATTTCTAAATTTTCCATGATTTGCACTGGCTATGCCTTTCTAGGATGAGTAGTTCCTTTGGTAAGTACCCTAATATTAGACTGTCTCTTGAATTTTTAAACTGACTTATTAAAAGAAAAGGCTTGAGTGAGAAAAACCATACAATTACAAAGCCATCCTTTCCACTTACTATTAAGCTAACAATGTAAGCCTAATATTTAATGTTATTAACAATGCCCAAAGTCAAAGGTTTGTGATTAAATGAAGGATACAAAAGGACTCCCCTATTTAAAACATCATTTAATTTTTTTAGAAGAATGCAAATCAAAGACCAGAATTAAAGCCCAAGAGACAATTTTATTTAAGCACAGCATTTGAATTTCTATTGAGTTCCATTTAACCCTGAGCTTTTTTTCTCCTTTTCTGATAAACTTTTGCCCTCCAGCCTGCTGTGAAAAGAACAATGAAGCAGCCACCAATGCTCCCTAAACTCTGAAAGTAACTCTTCAGAATCGTTATCCTTCAGTTTCCATAAGAAGCATGAAAAATTCCTTTCTCCCTCTCCCACCAGGAATTCGGTGCAAAGCATCACGCTGGATGTCCTGAAGAGCAGAAATCAAGAAACACAGGGCCCATCCGTGTACATCTTGTGTGTTGAATGGAAAACATTGCCACCATTATAAATTAATGAGAACCTTTTATCTGACCAAGGCTCTTTTCCCACACAACGTGAGTAATGTGGCAAAGATCTGAGACTTCCATGAAACGACTGCTGGGATCTGGCCTATTCTAGTGTTAAAGAAGGACAGGAACCTGGAAAATTTTCAGGGACTGACTTAGGCCATGAATCTGCTGCTGGGCTGCTGAAACCTCTGTGCTTTCAGTTTTCATCAAAAGAAAAGAGGCAAAAGGGAAGGAAAGATCCAAACAGCAATTTAACTTTCAGTATTGAAGGTTTTTCTTTTTGTTTTGACCTTTAAGGGGATCACCACCCTCAGCACGGTGTGGTCTGCACCAGGGCTCAGCCAGTGAGCGCACTGGCCATCCCCATATAGGATCTGAACCCGCAGCCCCTGCCAGCGCTGCACCCTGCTGAGTGAGCCACGGGGCTGGCCCAGTGTTGAAGGTTTTGATACTGGCTTTCTATTTCTCCCCTTCCTTTTTTGTCAAGAAGCCAAACTCTCATTTTCATATGTAGTTTCTTCACTTCTTCGTCAAGTCATTGAATCCAGAGTACATTTTCATCTAGGAATTAGACTTAAATCCCAGAAACATCAGTGATTCCAAAAGGTGATAACACCATTATCCGAACAATGCACACTGCCTTCTAATAAGCCTGCCCTCTCCTTAGGAAATCCAGGGCTTTGCTAGACACTATTAGTCTTGGATTCCTGGTGCAGTATTTATTACCATATGGAGTCATTCATTACTTGATCAGAATCAGAAGGTTATGAATCCAAAACAAAAACTGAGGAAGGAATATATATTTCACCTGTTTACTAGCAAAGGTGCATGCTTTATAGATAAACTACTTGTCTATCCTCTGTGAAAAATACTTTCCCACTTCATCTTATGTCTTCCACCTACCTGCCTGGCTTCTTTTAATTAGCCAAATGTCCATTCCTGACCTTTTCTCTTTTTACTCTGTTTACTTACTCTGGATGCATCTTTTTTCCTCTGTTGCAATCAATTTGTACAACTTCCTGTTAATTAACACATGGCAAGTCTTCTCTATAAAAATATGTATTTCCTAAAATATGCATAGGTGTTTTGTCCTATTAACCTTCAAGGTGATGAAGGGTCCCTATTATCTGTCACATTTAAGACAGTAAAGTTAATTACAATTGCCACATCACCTGTGGTGTCATAAATAGTTATTTATTCACACTTATGCTATAAATTTCTGTGAGTAAGCTTGTGTTTTTCTTTCTGGGAAGGAAGCACTGGTTCCTTTCCAGAAAGGAACGGGTTTCCAGGAACTCTCTGGTTTTCTCTTCCCATTTCCTACGTTTCCTAGTTTCCATCTTCTTTCTCTGATTTCTGATTGAGATAAAAATGAAAAGATAAAAATGCTCTTTGAATCAATCTATTAATTTATAAGCATTTCTGCTGGAATTTTCCTCCCATTAGCAGTGGGTCATGCTAAACAGATTGAGATAAAAATGAAAAGATAAAAATGCTCTTTGAATCAATTTATTAATTTATAAGCATTTCTGCTGGAATTTTCCTCCCATTAGCAGTGGGTCATGCTAAACATTGATTTACAGAAAACCAACTGTAACTGCATCTGTAACTGTTTTGCACCATAATTTTGGCTCAGAAATTACACATTCCATAAAAGTCAATTATTAAATGGCGAATTTGAAATGATGTTGCTTAATTAGTGACTGTGGTATAGGTTGATTTGTTTTCGGATACCAATACTTCTACTAAATAAAAATGCAAAGATTCCAGTGAATATTCCTAACCACTCTTAGCTCATGGTAGCAGTATCATAAGCAAATATAACATAGTTGGCATCTGGCATGAAATCTTTGTGATCTTTATCTCCCTTTTTGCATAAATTTGGCATCAGCATCATTACTCTGTGTTATGTTCTCTAACTTTGACAGGCTGGGCAACCCCAAATTAGATGGCAATGGCCAAGAAAGTGTAACTGAAATGAATGAGAAAGGAGATTTCCATGTAGCAAACTCTATATAAGTGTGAAAATACATAAAATATCTAACTCAATATTCCTGTTGTCCACATTACTCCCATGGAAGCCAAGCTCCTCCCTCAAAGTCAGATCTTTTTGGTTGCAGCTATTAACCTGCCCTGGAAAGTCTAGTTAGGAATGTTAGGGCCTGAAATAATTATCTTGTGAAACTCAAGAGATGTTCTTCTGGCTGAAAAACCAAATGGTAGTGATTTATTTTATTCTTTAATTGCTAACATAAAACATTGCATTTGAGTTTTAAACTTGGTTACAGGAGCATCCTATACATTTTTAGCACAGGGATTGGATATTTTATATTGAAATAAATAACATTTAACATTTGAAAGACAAACAACCTATTGAAAACTTTTTAACTGTTGCTAAAATTGCAATATTTTAATTAAATAAAAACGGGCAGATGTAGCAATAATGTGATAATAACATATTGCCAAAAGTATGGTTTGTAAGTTTCTTCGTTGTGTGAACCAAAAAAAAAAAAAAAATCTAAATTTATAATTCATCTTCTCCTGGATTCACTCCCAACTTACTTCTAATCAAGGCAAAAGCTAAATATATGAAACAATTCAGAATAAGAACATAGAATTCAATTGCAAAATTAAATGTCTATCTTGTAGGCTAATAAGCTTTCCATATGATCGTATTAAAAATGAACACAACATACACAATATCTATTTATAGGCTGATTTCCAAGCAAGAATCCCAAGATAAATTATATAAACTTAATTAAAACATGGATTGCCCACAGTATACTTGAGAAAGTTAAACCTTTTAAGTTGTTAAAGATTTGAAGTCCTCTATATGCCTGGAAAGGAAATTTCATAGTTATAAATCTTCTAATACAGTAATAAAAAGGAAATATGTATTGATCATATCTACTTGATATCAGAAACTTTCCAAAAAGAAGAATTTTATTAAACCAAATGGGTATTGAGGAAGAGCCTTCCAAAATCATGTGTGCCTACAGACTCTCAAAGAGGTCAATAAAACATATATGAACATGGGATAGCAGGTTTGGTCTATGTTAATTACCATTACTTTCACTTGGTAGGAAGTTAATGTATAATAAACACATCATTAGAAAATATCGAGGGGTTGGAGAAAAATACCTGAAAAGTTCCCAATTAATAAACTTATTTTTCTATAAAAATGAGGCAGATACATGAATAAAATAAATTCATTTAAGTTAACAAATATTAACTGTTTTCAAAGTCTCAGAAAATGCATTTTAATTTTTCCTTACCAGATTTTTCTAAAAATATACAAAAAAAAATTGTAAATACCTGTACCTTAATTTTTTAAAAAAATATTCATATGGTTGGAAATGCTTGTTTTCTTTATCAAGGGTGATAGATATTTGCATGAGTGGTATTTTCTTCTCATGGACAAGTGAGTGGCGTGGCCAAGTTTTTCTAATCAAGGCAAAAGCTAAATATATGAAACAATTCAGAATAAGAACATAGAATTCAATTGCAAAATTAAATGTCTATCTTGTAGGCTAATAAGCTTTCCATATGATCGTATTAAAAATGAACACAACATACACAATATCTATTTATAGGCTGATTTCCAAGCAAGAATCCCAAGATAAATTATATAAACTTAATTAAAACATGGATTGCCCACAGTATACTTGAGAAAGTTAAACCTTTTAAGTTGTTAAAGATTTGAAGTCCTCTATATGCCTGGAAAGGAAATTTCATAGTTATAAATCTTCTAATACAGTAATAAAAAGGAAATATGTATTGATCATATCTACTTGATATCAGAAACTTTCCAAAAAGAAGAATTTTATTAAACCAAATGGGTATTGAGGAAGAGCCTTCCAAAATCATGTGTGCCTACAGACTCTCAAAGAGGTCAATAAAACATATATGAACATGGGATAGCAGGTTTGGTCTATGTTAATTACCATTACTTTCACTTGGTAGGAAGTTAATGTATAATAAACACATCATTAGAAAATATCGAGGGGTTGTAGAAAAATACCTGAAAAGTTCCCAATTAATAAACTTATTTTTCTATAAAAATGAGGCAGATACATGAATAAAATAAATTCATTTAAGTTAACAAATATTAACTGTTTTCAAAGTCTCAGAAAATGCATTTTAATTTTTCCTTACCAGATTTTTCTAAAAATATACAAAAAAAAATTGTAAATACCTGTACCTTAATTTTTTAAAAAAATATTCATATGGTTGGAAATGCTTGTTTTCTTTATCAAGGGTGATAGATATTTGCATGAGTGGTATTTTCTTCTCATGGACAAGTGAGTGGCGTGGCCAAGTTTTGAAGAGTTCTCTTACACTCTAAAATAATTACATAAGTAAAATGAATAATAATGCTTCTCTCAAATGTGCATTTGTTATTTACTATGCACCAAGATCATTGTCTCTCTTGCCAAGAATGCACTGTCATACTCTTATTAACACATGGTCATGGCCAGTATTTTATAAAATCATTGAATAAAAATCACTTTTCAGACACTAAAGTAACATGTCGTCTCCCTCCCTTAGTAGTATGACATACTCTTCAAAGAAGATACTTTATATTGATATCCTTTTATTTTCAAGAATTATATCATTTAATTCTGTCAGTCTTCTTAGGCAGTAAATCTAAAAGCATAGAAAGAAATTGTTCCCTTTCATGGTATTTAGCAAAAGCACGGTACTTGAAATCAGGTGATCTGAGTTAGTGACCCACAACGGCCATCTGCTGCTATGTGGTGTAAAGCAAACTACTTAACCTGTAGTTTTGGGGTTCCCTGTCTTTCAGATGAAGATGTGTGATTTATCTCACAGGGTTGTTATGAAGAGTCAATGAGAACATGCATGTTAGAGCACTTTGCAAACTGTGAGGGCCTATTCAAATGTCAAGTATTTTAAGTGTCTTGGTTGTGAACATGTGAATGATAACCAACATTTATGGGCAAAAGAGCTGACTTCTCTGAGATATGGATGTACTGAGAAGGGAGCATGTGGCTGTGCCAGTTCCATAACTAGAAACTTGGATCATGAGCCAAGACTTCTGCCTTTGGGGATGACAAATGTAAAAGTAGCAACAGGCAAGAAAAAGACAAAATACAGTGATGGATTCTTTTTTTTATGTTGATAGAATATAGTTTTCTTGGGAATTAGATTCATTTTCTGTCTGCTCTGCTATATTTTTCCAACCTCCTTGGTACAGATGTGCAGCAATACGTTTGAGTTCCAGCAATGAAATGTGAATGTAGTAGATGTGATGTGTGCCATTTCTGGGCCAATGCTTTTAAGAAAAGTGTACGCCTGTCTCCATGCTGTTTCTCTCTCTGCCTGCTGCAGAAAGACCACAATGAGGTTACTGGGCATGGCTGAGTCACAGGTTGAAGGAACCTGAGTCCCTGAGTTCCTATGTAGAGGGTCACTTGCCAACTAGGAACATCTGCTTCAGCCTCTTATGTAAGTGAGAGAAAAACTTCTATTTTATTTTATTTGAAACCCTCTACATTTTTTAGATTTGTTTTTTTTTGCAGACTTGACTGAGACACTGAGTAGCCAGGGCCGTCTTATTCTTCCTAGATCTTGGTTAAGTATTTTTCTCCTTGTTCAGGTTTCTATTCCATAAAATAGTGAGAACTATGAAGTCACCTTTTCTTTTCTTTTTTCTTTTCTTTTTTTGCCTTATTGGAATGAAGAATGACATTGCATCTTGATAGGTAGTTTTATTATTTAACCTGAAAAGTTAAAAGATTTTTGTAGTGATTGAATAATTATATTGAAATCTATTTGTTACAATATGGAGATCTATAACCCATTTATACTCTATCTTCAAAGAAAAATAAAGGAGAAAGCTTTAAACTGTGGGAGGAGGGCCAAAGATTACTCCAAAAAATTGTTTGCAATTGAGCTTTTCAAACAAACTCTGTTAAAAATATGGTATCTTCTTTATTAAGATTTTCTTCAGTATGATTAGTGAGTCATTCATAAGAAACGTATTTAAATTTCATCTTGTTTTAGTTAGTTTGGGCTGCTGTAATAAAATACCTTAGACTGGGTAATTTACAAACTAAGGATATTTGCTTCTCACAATTCTAGAGGCTGGGAAGTCCAAGATCAAGGTGCCGTCAGATTCGGTGGCTGGTGAGGGCTTCATCTCTCACAGACGGTGCCTTGTTGCTGCATTCTCATATGACCAAAAGGATGAACAAGCCCCCTTGAGCCTCTGTTATAAAGACACTAACCCCATTCCCAAAGGACTTAATCTCCTCACAAAGGCACTACCTCTCAATACTATCACATTGGTGAGTAAGTTTCAATATACAAATTTTGGGGGAACATAAACGTTCAGACCACAGCACGACTGAGAGAATCTTACACATCATTCTTTTCTGCCATGAATCAGTACAGCTAAGATTTTTACAGAGAAAAACCTATTTGCATGGTATTTAACTATGTGTCTCTGAAACTGCATTATAAACCAAAACTGGTTTAATGAACTTTCTAATTATCCTTCCTGTCTGTGGACATTGAAGGTCACTAATATGTAGAAATATTTATATGCTAATTGCTGGAAGAGATTACTCAGAATATGTCTTCTGTGTCCTGCTCTTGAGGATTTTGAAAACTGGCAAGAGAAACTTTACCAACGTGGGTCAACATCTAGCTCCAGCTAAAGATATGGAGACTTGTCTTAACAATACGGGTCATAATAAACCCTCTCTTAGTCTCCTCTGGCCCCCTAGCTCTATTTGAAACCAAATCATTCATTCACTTGGAGATAACATTGTGTGTTATTAGGAGCTTGGACTTTGGAGCTAGATAGAATACCTGAATTTAAATTCTGGCTCTGCTATTTACTGACTGTGGGACCTAAGACTTTTCACTGCATTTCTCTATTCTCAGTCCCTTCTTCTTTCAAAATGAAGCTTTTATTATGGTTGTTGTGTCAAGACAAGTGAACAGATATGATGTTGATGGGGGGGAGAAAAAGGGAGGGGAAGGAGTAATTGGTTAAGTGACACGAAAATCAGCTACATTGTATGTTGATAAATTGAAATAAAAAAAAGTGGGACACAGGAGAAGGATGAAGGGGAGGGGAAGGAGTAATTGGTTAAGCGACACAAAAATCAGCTACATTGTATGTTGATAAATTGAAATAAAAAAAAGTGGGACACAGGAGAAGGAATAAGGGTAGAGACTTGACTGATGTCCCTTGGGAGTGTTTCAGAGAAGGACAGGTAAAGGACAATGGTGACTTCCAACAAAACACTTTAAAAACCTTTGTAAAAACCCCAAACAACAACAAAAAAACCCAAATAAAGCCTTTAATAATATCTACATTATATGGTTTGGTGTAGATAAAGCTTAAGGCCTGGTACACAGTAAACAGTCAATAAATCACAAATATTATTGAATAAATATTTATTGATGATTCGCTATAATAAAATCTACATTAAGTCTCACTATATGTCAAGCAATGTACTCAACACTTTAAAAGTTATCTCATTAAATTCTAACAACTCCTCTGTGAGTAAGGTATTATGTAAATTGCACAGATGAAGTAACTAAGATTCTGAGAAATTAAATGACTTCCCCAAAGTCACACAGTTAGCAAATGGCAAAGCCAGGATAAAACCAGCTCTGGTCAACTCCAAAGCACTGTACATTGAATAACAGGGATGAGTGCAAAGATAAAAATGATATAGTCTAGAAGTAAGTTCCGTCTTGGCAGAGATATTAAAAAGTATATATCTTGCTAAGTATTAAAATAAAAATATGAGTAATTTGCTGTGGAAAGAAATCTGGTATGCTTTTCCATTGCAAGAATTACAAAGTGGTGTATTTTCTTGACATTGATTGTTTAGAGATTGTTGCTAATGAGATAATTGTGGGAGATTAGTCATTGACTGGTCTTTGTGCTCTTTGATACCATTCCATGTGCCTACCCCAGCCCTGCCAGCTGTATCATGAGCAAGAGCAATGCAGGCATCTATGGATGGAATTGAGCAAGGACATCACTGTTATTGGAAAGGCCATTTAATATGGACAAGTAGGTCAAAATGAGAATATTCTTACACACATAGGCTTGTTCATGATCTCCCAGACTTTGTGTATCTTTGGCTGGACTCTACATTGGGACTAAACTAGATTCTAGATCATAGTGACATTCAGAGTTCTCTACTCGTGCACTCCTGGCTATGCACCATCACTTAATTTGATTACTCTGCCTGCAGTTGAGCTAAGGCAAATTCAGTCATTTATTCAGGCAACTTAATGAGGGAGGTGAGAAGTGATAGTGAAAGGAGTTAACCATAGAATTACTGAATCGGTAGGGACCTCAGGAATCCAGTGTCCTCATAAGGCCAGTGAGGGGACTGAAACCTAGAGATAGTCAATGGATTAACCTGGGCCACACTGTCTGCTCGGTGCAGAGCTGGATATCAAAGCTAGGTCCTCTCATCCTCTTGTTCACATGCCCTATCGGATTAGGCAACAAATCCTATTTACTGATTTATTATATCTGATAGCCAAGCCCTCCTGTACATGTTCATTGTCTCTGCGCTAGGTCTAGCTGCAAGAGGAAAGCTACCTGGGTGTGAGTTAGAGAGAACATAAAAGGCTAAAATTAGTAAGACCCTTTTGGTTATTAGCAACACTGCTACCAGCATTATCTTCAGCTCGTCTTAGCAAAGTGATTCCCTCTTTTGCAGTAGGCAGACTTTCCTCTTGTGTATCAGAGCTGGGGTTTTTGTTCTGGCTCCAACCAGGCCCTGTGCTTGTTCTGCTACCACTGAGAAAATCAGATCCCAATGAGAGAAACTGCTTTAAGGGAAGAGAAAGATGATGTGGAGGAGAAGCTGGAAGAAATTCAGAACTTTAAAGCTAAGAGGAGTCTAAGAGATTATCTCATCTATTTGCCTCATTTTATAGAGAATAAAATTGAGGGCCGGCCCGGTGGCGCACTGGATAAGTGCGCCGCTTGGGAAGCGCAGCGGCGCTCCCGCCCAAGGGTTTGGATCCCACATGCAGACCGGTTCCCGCTCACTGGCTGAGCGAGGCGCGGGAGCAGCACCGAGGGTTGCGATTCCGTTGCCGGTCCCCGGTCCGGTACGGGGGCAACACTGAGGGTTGCGATCCGTTGCCGGACACGGAAAAAGACAAAAGACAAAAAAAAAAAAAAAAAAAAAAAAAAAAAAA
>NW_007730834.1:142516-161862 GCF_000696425.1 Galeopterus variegatus | reverse complement strand
GAAAAAAAAAAAAAAAAAAAAAAAAAAAAAAAAAAGAGAATAAAATTGAGTCCTGGATGAGGTGAGTGACCTTTGAGGCCACATTGATCTGGGGCTAGAATTTGATTCTTCATTACAAGTAATTCCTTCATTTTACAAGAGCCATAGTAGGTAAATTCACTGAGCGCATACCTTGTGCCCAGCACTGTGTTAATACATGTGTTATATGTTATATAATATATATCATATCATACAGCACTTAAAGTCCTAAGGCTGGCTCCACTTGACAGCTGAGTAAGCTGAGGGTTAGAGAGTTTAAGTGACTTTCTTAACATCACATAATTAGTAAGCAACAGAACTGGGATTCCAATATGGGCCTTGTTAAGAACTTTAAGTGTCTGAGATTTTTAACCTTCTTGAAGGCTAACAAGTTATCCTGCTATAGTTTAATGGATGCTGGCAGAAGCCTTGAGAGTCCTCAGTTAGAGACACAAGACTTTATTACTCATATTAGAAATGGTGGCTGTAGTATCAGCATTTTCCTGAGCTTCAGTTGCTATAGGACGGTGGGCCGAGGGCCAGGTACCGTCTGCACACACAGTGAGCTGCATTCCACAAAAGGAACCCTGAGCTCAGGAAACATGGATCTCTTATAGTGGGCAGTAAGTATGGCTGCTTTCTGCTCTGGAGGAAGACACGTTATCTTCCAAGACTGTTTGCTACTTAAACATCCTTGAAAAGATCAGAACAAACAGCAGTCAGTGCCACTGCTTGCACAACACACAAAAATGTGAGACACCCATGGAGAATTGTCTCCCCATGTATTTTGACTGTAAAACTTTTATTATCTACCACTATACCTCACTAACTTAGTAGCAGTGCAGCTGGCAGGAAAACATGCTGCTGAAATGGCTTTCTTGCTGTTGAAACGGAAGCATTTCAATAATATAAATTTCTGCTATTGAAATGTCATTAGTAGTCAGCCTATTGCATCCTAAGTGAGATGGAGCCACAGATGTATAATTGGGGCTGATTTTCTAAAGCTTTTCCTGTCTTTAGGCATTTTTCTCTCTTTCTTAGAAGTTTACTTGAAGGAAGATGAAGAGAGAAGAGACTCTAAGCATGATTTGAAGATAAGAGGGTCTCTAGGCTTTACACAGTCATTGAGTGCCAGTCTTCATGGGTAGTTGCTGAAGTTGGTTGGGCCTATTCACAATATAAAAAGAGATGGTAGCTACTAAGGTGGAAAGAGCAGGGCCTTTGATGTTTAGTTCCTTGAGTTTGAATAAATCCTGTTTCCTTGCTTCTCTCCTTGGACAAATTTTACCCCCATCTCAGGGAATTTTATTAGGTCTAAGATGAGGGTGAGCCTTGTCAAATGCCTAACACAGTGCCTGCTAAATAATAAGCAATCAGTCGACATTGGTTATTATTATTAACAGTAGTAGAAATCTGGTATGAGTAAAAGTAATACTGAAAGACACTTTAATACCTGGAAACCCCATAAGAAATATCACATTGAGCTAAAAGTCAGTGCAAGGAGGAATTTTAAATTGACAAGGTGAATTTCTGGTATTTAAACATTTAGGAATAATATTTGTGATGATAATGTTAATGCTGCTGCCTTTAAATCCCCGAATGAAACTTAACTGCCTTCATTTATGCATTCCAGAAAAAGGGAACCCTTTTGTTAAGCCTCACTCAGTCCATCTTAAAGCACCTTTCAGTCAAAGAACAGCTTCTCATTAAGGGAAAAATGATTATTAACATCCTCATTTTGCTTCCTCTCGTGAATTATTTGCATTCAGAAATGTGCATGGCATTAGTTTCAGGGTAAATGCAAATATGACAGCGGGATTTCTCACCAAGCTCTTTTTTATTATTAGCTCTTTTTATGTACTCCATTTATTATTCCCTCATCATTTTTCACATTGTGTTAAAATGTTAGATATCTTAAAATAATAATATTTCTTTCATTCGGTAATTGTCTCAGCCCTGTCTACAACAGTCTACATCACAGTGCGCCCATCTATAATGTGGAATGGCTTATAATGACTGTTCGTCTTTGCTTAGGGGAGGCCCAGGAATTAGCAATGGTAGGAACTGAATCCCCTCTCCCGCAGAGAATGTGATTACTCCAGGTGAGGTTCACGGGCTTGCAAAACAGGGCAGTGGTGTGAGGAAGACTTCTGCTGTGAGTGCCAGCAGTGTGTTTACAGTCTGGGGCTTGAAGATAAATTAAGATTTTTCCCCTCTCAGCTTTGAGCAGTGTCCATTTCCAATGCTTTTTAAATACAATAGCCTCACACTCCATTTTTCTCTTGATGTTGTGAGGTTGTTTTGTGAGAAATGTTTGTTTCTGCCTGCAGTGTCTTCTTTATGAAGAATGAATGAATTGGGAGGCTAAGAATTCGCAGTCAAAGGGTAGTAGGTGCAGCTTGGCCAGGGTGGAATCAGAGATTCAGGGTTATACTTTCCATGGGGTTTGCCTTGATAAACTGATTATAATTACTTTGTTTTTCCCTGATGATGAAAAGAAAAGTAATAGATCTGACTAATAACACCAAACTAATAAAATCATTTGATCATTTTGATTCACTGCACTTCACTGTACCAAGCTTCCCTGTTGACTCACAAATTGTTGCTGTCAAATCGTTTTACATTTTTTTTTTTTGGATATGACTTAATGTCTTCTTTTCTCTCTTCTTTTTACTGTCCATCATTTCACTTCTTCCTTCAAGGGAGCAGAGGAATGATCAATGATCAAGGCTCAAAGCAAGCAATACAGTAGATCACATAAACATGTCTGTTTTTAAAATGGCATAGTGCGCAACACGTAGATACTTTGATAAGGCTTTTATGATGGGATCTGCTTCTTGATGCATGGTGAACTACAGGATATACTAATTAGCTTTCCAACTTTCGTTGTGTGATAAATAAATTTTTCCTTTGTAGAGCAGGAGATGGGAGAAAACTGATTTCATCATGACCTGGAAGATAGTATCAGGAGCAAGCATCCAATTCAGTTTGGCTGGTACAGACCTTGGGTTAGACTAGTTCTTCCACATATTTTATAATGCCTACCTTGCATCAATTTTATTAAAAATCCTCTAGTGAATAGTAAGTTAGCATAGGCCAGCTGTGTTGGGTGGGTGGGAAAAGGGGGATAAAGAGATTCTCACAACTGCCAATGGGCTGCCAGGCAACAAACACCATTTAACCTAAAGCAGATAGGGTTAATTTTGGTGGTTACTATGTGCCTGGCACTTTGCTAAGTGCCCTGCACAATTTATTTCACTGCATTTTACGACAATGCTGTGAGATAGTTCCTATGTTTACTGAACTGAAAGAGGAGAAAGTTGACAATTGAAGAGGTTAATCAGAACTTCCCAACACAGAACACCTAGAATATTGCATCTCTATGGCACATTGAGGAAAGTGGATGAGGATGCTTGGCATTAGAGAAAATTAACCAAACTCCCCAGTTAAGTTAGTCTCTAACCCATTCTCAGCTCAGCAATGTGCCTATGATGGGAATTTGCATGCCACTATTATTGGTGGGACTTTTCCTTGTTTTTTTGGAGGGGGGGGGTTGCTATTTGCATTTTTCCTTTCTGGAGTCACCAGTTCATACACTTGGATTTTTTTACTTTCTAAAGAGAAATTCATCTTTTCCCTATTGATTTGTAAAACAGACTTAGGGTATGGAGAGGTGGCCAATATCTCTGGCTCTGGATTCAATCTTCCTGGGCTCATGTAGGCATTGTTGATGTTCTGCCAGTTGTTAACTGTGAATACTGGCAATTGACTTAGCCACCTTTCCCTTGGCAAAGTGACAATTATAAGGGAACCTACCTCTTGTGGTTGTTAGGAAATAGTACCTTGACAGCAGTGCGCGTTACCTAGGAGGCACTCGTAAACGTTAACTATTATATCATGGATATTAGCACTTTGTTTTATATATATATATACATTTTACTCAAAGTATTTTAACATTTACTTGAACATATTTGTGGGGAGAGTATGTTGTTTCAATACATGCATATAGTGCACAATGATTCACTTGGGGTAGATAACATGGTTTTGTACCCATATATTGCAAATATTTTTCTGATATATCTCCTTCTTGGCAACTTCATTTGTGAAGTTTTTGATATATTTAACTTTTGGTGATGAATGGCTTTAAAACAAACTCACAAAATTTAAAAGTAAATATTAAAAATGCTTGTTTAAAGCAGGTATGCCAGTAATAGCAGGGATAAAATATAAGCATGTACAAAGACACCCACAACTATTCTGATGACATTTTATTTTATTCTTTTACTTACACAGCCCAATGACTTCTTACAACAGAAGAAAGCAAATAATCTAGAATACATTTACCAGTTGATTTCTTCAGGCTTTTTCTCCTGTACATGTTCATCTTTTGTCAGTCTGAAATGGAGAAAGCATTTTTATCTCCGAGGAACTGCAGGGCTCAGGAATGTTTGATGCCCTGCCTGTACAGCACTACCATCACTATGGTGTACTCAGTGTCATCATTCAAAACTTTGGCCAATTGTATAGGAACTCCGGAGCACAGAGGTCACAGCAAGTATTTAACTGCCACCCAGGGGGACTGGACCACTAGATTGAGAGAGTGCCACAGTTGAAAGATGGTCCCTATATCAGTGTTAATGTGTATCATATGAATGACAATCTAATACAATTCCTCATCTACAGAGAACTGGTAAGAAAAATGCACTCCAAATGGAACCAGTAAGAATCACCAATCAGTCAGAAGACAAATTGCTGTCACTTTTTAAGCCTAAAGTAATGATCTCGTTCTGATTTATTTTTGCCTTGGAAGGATAAAATAATTAAAAACAGACTTGATAGAGTTTTGCTATTGTTTTATAAACTGTTCTAGATAGGATAATTTTCCTATTTGGATTATCTGATATATGGCCAACTACAAGTTTTTTAAAGAAAGAGTTGAAAGGTCCACAGTAAAAAAAAAAAAAAAAAAAAAAAAAAAAAAAAAAAAAAAAAAAAAAAAAAAAAAAAGAAAGAAAGAAAGAAAAAGAAAAAGAAAAAGGAAAAAGGAAAAAAAAAAGCAATGAAAAGAAAAGCATAGACAACTCAGTGGTGATCATGTTGGCTTGAATCTTAGTGACAGAGTCTATTCTTTAGGAAGCCCAGGAAACTTAAAAAGGTTCATATCACCCCAGTGTCCAACAAGGTGCACATGATTTGTATTATTAACATTATGTACATGCTAACAAGCAATACTATTCATATCAAAATTTTACATGCCAGTAAAGAAAATTACAACATTGGGACAAGTTTTAAACATGCTCAGAATAATTAAATGTATTCTATCAACAAATACAGTTTATCAATGTTTGGAAACTCAGGAGGTCGTCCATATGTTCTCAATTCTTTAGGTGATTCTGGCATCCACTGATGAAACTCGAGGCCAAAGCCTCCTTCAATTCACCTGGATCTGCCAGACAGGAACTGGCAAGGATTTACTCATTTTGTTACAGCCTGGCTAGGGACCATTGTACAAAGCTATGTAGATAAGCAGGAAAAAAATTTACCATTCATATCAAAAAGGGGTAGCTGATTAGCGTAATTTTGGTCCATAGGTGGTCACTGTCTAGAACTTGTCATGATAATGTGGTGCTGAGGAGGATATTTGGCTGATGGTGTACTAAAATACAGTCATTTATATATTAAATTAAGGAAATATTATAATTGTTGAAATAATAAACATCCATCTGGATTGGTATTAATGCTTGCTGGCTTATGCACATCAGAGTTAAATATAAACAGATTCCTCAACCTCTAAAAGCTTACTATGAGTGGCATATGCATGAACAGACTGACAGATACACAGACAAATGCCAACAGCAACCAGAAAAGTAAATTGAACCAAATATTTACATCATGTACAATTGCTTGTACAATACTTGAAAAGTGAAATTTGAGACATGAAATGTGTCTATGAGAATATCTGCTCTTGAGAGAGAAATAATCTCATTAATTCCAGTTACTCATAGAGAACTTTCTAAGGGTATAGTCTCCCTGCTTGCAAATAAATCTTTATATTTTAAGGGGTGAATATGACATCTAGATGATAATGGATGCTCAGCGAAATAATCTCATTAATTCCAGTTACTCATAGAGAACTTTCTAAGGGTATAGTCTCCCTGCCTGCAAATAAATCTTTATATTTTAAGGGGTGAATATGACATCTAGATGATAATGGATGCTCAGTAAATTTTTGCAGAAGGAAGAAAGCAAAGGTAAGTTAAGTTTGGAAAAAATGAGAATTTGAGGTATGTGTGGTGAGATTTAGAACCTAGGAAAAATGGACAATTTGATTGAGGATCCTGAGAAAATATCTTTGTTAAATAGAACAAACAAACAAAAAAACACACAAATAAGCAGAACCTTAGAAAGATGAGAGATGGAATGAAGAAAATAGCATTTAATTATAGTTAAACACTTCTCAGATTTTGATAACATTTTTCAGGTTGTATTTGGCAAACATATTAATGATTATTTTTTAAATTTTATCAGATGGAACATAAAAATAGAGCTGCTTGTGCTCTTTTAAAAGTTAAATTTTTCCCAACTGTTGTTCTTGCTGGTTTGCAATGGAGGAACCTTTTTGTTCAGGATGATGTAGGAGTGATCTCCAAACACTTGGCTGTCCCTGTCAGATGTCATGCCTGTAGAAAAACCTGTCAGAAGGAGCCATAGAGAGTGAGAACCATTAATTTTCTCTCATCAGATTTTACCTGTTGTAATGTGTAAGCTATTTGTTCCAAACCAGTGGGATTCTGCACTGCCAACTGGGGGGAGTGTGCATTCCAGTAGGATTATGCTCAAAAGGAAGAGTGGCCAATCGTAATGCCAGGGTTGTCTTGAGTGTGATGTTGAGATATTCGACCCAGCCAGACAATGACAGTGGGAGTACCACACTGTTCTGGGTGAGCCCTTTTTAAACACCCGGGAAGGGTCATAGTCAGAAAAGAAGTGGAGGAAACCACAATAACTGCTTTGATGAAGAAAAAAGGAAGGAAATCACAAAAACGAGCCAACGACCAGGCAACCTGATAGCAAAGAAATGAACAAACAACAAAACCCCATTCCTCAAAGTGAGCATTACAAAACTCATATATTTTATGATCTAATTTTTCCCTTTTGCCTACTTATTAGGTTAGGTTTTCAGTATTCTGAAAGAAACTGATGTGCAGTGAATGACAAGCCCTTACCCACCCACAGAAGCATGCAATCTGCTCTAATTGAAGAGAGCATGATCTTTGGAATCAGACCCAAGTTTAAATTCTAGCTTTGTTCTTTACCAGCTATGTGATTTTGGGCAAGTTACTTAACCTTTTGAAATCTCATCATCCTTTTCTGTAAAATGGAGATAATGGGATCTATCCAACTGGATTATTTTGAGGATTTGATGTTATAAAATCACCTAGTGCTATTGCCAGCAAAATGTCAGTTTCTCTTCTAATGAAGAAAGTGGGAGGGAGAAGAGTCCGTTTATGAGATGTGAACCCTGAAAGAGCCAGTCCTTCAAGATGGATGCTGAAGTGGCTAACTGGGTCTACATTCCAATGGAGCCAAATAGCCATTTGCTAACTGAGATGACACACGCACTCTGTTTAGGATTTCCACAAGCTACCTGTCCCTGATTATGCCATCAGTCAACTGCTGCCACCTGAACTTAACCAATGGACTGTAACCTGTAAATTGTTCACTGGCCAGAGCTCAGCAAGCCAGAATCACTTTTTAGCATAATGGGTGAACCTATCAGGACTGAACAAGCTTGAATCCCTCATTTGCATAGAGGACCTGAATGGGAACCTGGGTGGGGAACTGTCGCTATACAAGATGGTCTCTTTCTTTGGCAGAGAACACTTTCATTTTGTACCAAAGGCTACTTACAAATGAAATCTCCAAATGGAGTCACATTTTATCTCCAAATTATTTTCCAGTGAATTTTGTTAACAGAGAAAACTGATTAGTTTTTATCATTTTTATACTTTCAGCAATGTAGTTCACTACACTGGTTTGTTTTTTGACTGAGAATGTCAAGAAAATAAATATTTCTTTTATTTAGAAAACTAAATACATGTGAAATCTAGCGTATAGGCTTAATGATTAAATTTGAATTCACTGGAAAATAATAGTGGTTTTAAAAATGCATTAATTCATGCACCCATTCATTTATTCTTTCATTAATCATACCTTTCTTCTATTCAAATATAGTTGGAGTTTAAAATAAAAAACATGTACGTTTATCATATAGTTCTAAATGTAATAAAATAATCTAGGAACGACAATGTTCTTACTATTATTCAGCCTCATTTTAGACTAATTAAACCATACATCTAGAAGAAAAAGAACTAGGGATGCATTTACTTAAAATTAACTTATTAATATAAGTCTTTGTTTTAAGGAAAATAATGCATTAGTCCCATTAGGATAATTAATAATTTGGAGAATTTAGGGAACTAGATTCCATTATGATACCAAAGTTCTAAGATCACTGAGTGTGGAGTTAGCTGATATATAGCATTAATTGTTGGTATCAAAGGGTTAATATGATAGATACTTTGCCAGAAAAGATGTCTTCACAAGCTGTTGAATCTAGTAGTTTTAGTTATTTTTTTCCTAGACAGTGTTACGATTTATTTCTGTAAAATTACTTTTATTAACTATGAGGTGGATCTGGTTTGTCCACTTGGAAGATGGGAAACACATGAACATTGTGAAATTTGGTACATTGGTGTAGACTTTGAGTAAAGATAGTGATTAAGAATGGATGATATGGAATGTGGACCCAGCTCCTAACATTTTTCATATTATCCTTTGATTCTAGATGCAAGAAAAGAACTCACGGCTGACATAACTCTTACTGCAGTTGAGCTCAGTTATCATAGATTTCTCATGCAGATATGTCAGATGTTTAGTGGACCATTAAATAATTTTAAATTTTAGTTATACTATATATACACATATGCATACATATATGAGTAAAATAAATTCTAACATTTATTAAAATGTGAAGTTTAGTTCATTTGAATTTTATAAGCAAAACATTCATATTTGAGAAAAGTGGAGAAATACAATATAGTATAAAAATGGGAAAATTAAAGGGAAGAGAATAATCATGCAAAGGTAATCTGTTCATATTTTGGCATGTTCCCTTAACTAATAAAATGTCTCTTTCTCTCTATCTTTGGCTCTCTCTCTCTTATCTCTCCATAAATAAATAAGGGGGGTATCCTGAAAAAGTTTATGGAAATATTCAGATTATCTTTTAATTCCCCTTTTCATGAGCTTGTTGAAGCACCCTTGCATGTGCGTGCACACACATATACTCATCAAACATAAAACTGTTAAATAATCCATATTATCCTATTTGAAATTGTAATTTCTGCTTTGTGTCTACATAGTATTATATCATGTCATCCATAATATCATATATCATCTCATACTACTGGATACTTAAATATGTCATTTTCTACTAAGCACTTTTAATGACTGCATAATATTCCATTATACGAATAAAGCATAATTTGCCTAACTCTATACTTTGATATTCATGTTTCATTGAATGTTTTACTATTACGTATAATATTCTGATGAACTTGTTTAGGCTAAATTTTTGTCTATTTCTGATGATTGCTTTGTCAAATATTTTATATGTATATAAATTTGTTTAGATACATCTTTAGGATCAAAGTCAATTTCTTTCAGTGAAGCATGACTAACATGTGGAATGTGTGAAGCATTTTTAAATGTACCTCAAGTGGAATGATCATGCTTCTTCATTCCTTTAACTGTCTACTGAGTGCTGGCTACATGTTAGCACTGTTCTAGGGGCTACAGATCCATCCATTTTCACTATCGGTTTACACTGAAACTGCCCTTTTCAAGGTCACTGTTAGCCTATGTGTTGCAAAACCCAATCCTCGATTTTCATGTTTGTTTTTTGATGGATTCATTAGCAGCATTTGACACAATAACTTACTCTTCTCAGAATGCATTTTTTTCTTTGTAGCTTACTCCTCATTCTTGGTTCTCCTCTGATTCCATCGTCTGCTCTTTCTTTGCTTATCTTCATTTTCATATATTCAAATAACCCAAGACTCAGTCCTCAAATTTCTCTTTATAGTACTCACAGCCTGGATGGTCTCATCTATCTGTAGCTTTATATTTCATCTGTTCCCCAACAAGAGCCAAATTTATTTCTTCATCTCTGACTTTTCCCTAGACTCCAGACTTACAAGCACAACTGCCAATTTGTCCTTTCCACTGGAATATCTAATAAGCATTTGAAACTTAACATGTCCAGAGCTGAACTATTGATTTCATGTTCTCCCACCAACAAAACAAATGAATAAATAAGAAAACCTGCCTCTGCAGTTGTTTCCCACCTCCTCTGATAAATGGCAGCTCCATTCACTGAATTTCTCTGTTCAAAGCGTGTAATCACTGTATCAGTTATTCAAAAACTAATTTCTGAGTGACCATAATACTCCAGGCTTTATGTGGGTGCTAGGGATCTGTCAGTGGGACACAAACACATGCACGCAAATCATAATGGACTTTACATTGCAGTGAACTCAATGTCTATCTCTCTGTCTCCATTACCTCATCAGCAAATTCTGTTGATTCTACTTTTGTAATGTATCTGAATCTGGCCACCTTCCATAAGCTCTGTCCTTTCCCATCAAGTCAAGCCATCGTCATCTTTCTCTTGGACCAGTTGCATTTCTAACTGGTCTTCTTTATTTCTGTCTTTGCCCCAGTACACTTTCTTGTTAATACAGCATCCAGAGTGATCCTTTTACAACTGATGTCTGATAATGTCACTTTTCAATTTAAAATCCTTCCCATTTCAAAATAAAATCCAAAGTCCTTACCATGAATATCTACACCCATAGTAGAAGTTCAGCTAATGTCTAGGATGAAGAACTGGATAAAAGCATGAAGATTTAACTTATAGGCCTATGTACACAGTGCCTCACAAATAATGATTTCAAAGTCCAGGTCAAGGTTGTTATTATGATTGCCTATGGTAGAAGAGGTGGACGGCCCTGTCACACGGCTCTTGAATACTTGACTGACAAATATGGTCAGTCTCGTTTTTGATATTAAGACCAATCTGATTAGACATGGCCAGGACTGCTCTAGGAAGAGAAAAAAAAAAAAAAATCCCAAACTGAATATCTTTTCTAGGAAGCCGGATTGATTTGACATAAAGGCTTTACTCTTAGCCTCTTACCATCCTCTTTTATGTGGCATTGAAGAGCTATGAACTCAGATGCTCAAGTTATGATTCAATCTATCCACATAAAATCTTTGATTTATTTGAATCATATGTATCTTTTGCCCAATAGTTACGCATATCAGTCACTCTGTACCCACTTCATCTGTTATTGTTAACAGAATAGATGCTCAAGTTATGATTCAATCTATGCACATAAAATCTTTGATTTATTTGAATCATATGTATCTCTTGCCCAATAGTTACGCATATCAGTCACTCTGTACCCACTTCATCTGTTATTGTTAACAGAAATCGTTTGACCAAGCTTGGCAAGCTACCCAGACTTTAATCCATAAGTGGAAACAAGGGGGAAAAAAATCAATTCTTTTTGGTTTATATGTGTGAAATTAAAACACTTTTAGCTTAAAAACTCTGCCTGGACTAAAGGAACTAAGTTAGCTTCACTATCATTTTTTAATAGAAACATTTGTTACAACTTTCCTATTAATGTGTTGATAGTAGCAAATTTCACTTAGTGGTATTCAATATTAATTTTAGTAGCTCTCTCAGTGGCTTGCCTTACTAAGGGGCTCTCTGCTGCTTTCTTTCTCTTAAAAAATGGGAGCAATTATTTGTGCTTATGAGAGCGATGGGAGCAACCACCCACTAAAAATAGAAATTATGAAATTAGCTACCGGAGAATTACAGAGCAGAGACAGGTTCATGAGCATTTCCTCCAACTGGCCTGCCGCTGACCTCCCTCCTGAAATGGACAGGCTATTTACTTGAATGGGTGATGTATCAGAGAACCCCCTTTGCTTACCCGGTTCTCCAGCTCAAAATGCCAATGGAGGGCTTAGTTTGATACTGCATTTTGGTTCCGGAGACAAATCTATTAGAACCATAGCTGGGAGTAGAAAATGCATTATGTCAGGGCCACCTGTTAAATTTGAGCCATAACCTTTGGACTGGGTAACAATTTTGTGGTTTTTAATTCCACTTTCAAGTCTTTGAACTTTAAGCTGCTTCTGTGCAAAGTTACTCTCAATTGATATATTTAATGTGAGAAGATGTTTTGAATCAAAGTGATATTTGTTATTCCTATCAAAAATATATATATTTATCCCTCCAAAAAATATCCAACTAAAGAATAATCTGATTCATCTTTGGAGAAGAGAAAGAAAAAATAATACATCAGGGAGAAAGGCTCTAAGCAAAATCACATTTAGTGATCAGATTCTCTGTTTTGTTGGCTGCTGTTGCCAAGACATCTATGATTATTATCCTTTTTGTATCAGGATGAATACATGGAAGCAAACAGAGCTTGCACTTAGCAAAAGAAATATAAGAATCATTTGGGTGTAGGTGGAAAGGAAGTGATAGTGTTCAGTGGAACAGATGTTCTAAGAGTTATTAAAACTTCTCAAATGACATTTCATACCCCGTCTCTAATTACTGCATTGCTCTTCTTGTATACTGACCAGTCAAGCCTGTTAAAATTCTTGAAGAGAGTGAAGAGAAATGGCATGTAGGGGCCAAAGCAACTTTCACCACACCACCGACAGCACTCTGTCCAACACACATTGACCTCTCCTCAGCTGATTATCTGCAATGCCACAGTGCTGCCCACAAAAATGCCAGAAAAGAGCACTTCTGGCTGCATGCTTTGCATTCTTCAAGTACATTATCAGAATTCTTTCTCTGAATGACTCCCTCCACCCTCCGCTACTCATTTTGCTCAGAATAAGTGGTCTTTGATTTGTTTGACTTTGTGTTTGCAAGACCTAAAACTCAAATTCCATTTTGTTCTCCAGGGCCAAGTTATATGAGCATGCATTTTCTTTCCGTGCAAAATTAGGCTTTCTGCACCCATAGATTGGGAGCTAAATGCTTCGTATTTATTATCTTTAAGGTGCTGTGTTAATGAAAGAATTTTAATCATTGACATTGTTCTGTGAATTATGTATTACAAAACCCCTGCTGGTGAGTTAGACAAAATTAACCTACTGTAAGGGGCATTAAAAAAAAAAAAAATCACAGCTAATTAGTAAGCCAACAGGAACAAAGAGAATATAAAACAAAGATGTTGAGAACAAGACACTTAGGCAGAAACTCTGCCTTCGTTTCGGATGTGGCTCTTTCTTTAATTTGGGCAACATTTGTAATGCTGCCTGCCATTGCTGAAATCTTCCTCCAATCCGATATGTTCCATTAGACGTGAGCATTTTTATGTTTTGTAATTAGTTTTCTAAGCTACAGTCTCTTCACTTTTTCAAACTGTGGAAATCCAAAGGCTCATAATAGAAAATGGAAGATATTTTTAAATGCTTTTAAATTATTTCCCAGGCGATCTATATTAGAGATGTAAGGCAATTCACAGGGATTATAATGGGAAATGATTTCCATTGCTTTTTTCCCCTTGAATCACTCTGTATGCTCATCATATATCCCGCATCCATTCCTGTCTTTTAAAGTAGCAAAGTGTTGTCCAGGCTCCCTTCCTGATGCAATTCCGTGTGGAGCGGACAAAAGTAGGCCTGGGTTTAAATCACAGGCTGCTTGCCTCCTCGGCGCCTCCTGATGCGGACATCCAAGGGCCATGCATCACTCTGCTGGTGCAGGAGCTGGGAGGAGACAAGTGACCCTGAGAGGCTGCCAGAGAGGTGCTCATGCTGGGCCCGTTTGTTTATAATTGCTCTTTCTAAGTTATAGGTGGAGATAAAGCAGCCAAAATGGGACCAGCAGTGGCAAAGGACAATAATCATGTCTATCAATTTTTCCCTGCCCAACAGAGGCTTCTAACATTTAACAGAAGAAAGCTCTTTGACCTTTTGTTTTCTTCTGGATTATTTCTTTTTATTTGCTTCATGTTAAAATTTCTCTCCTTAGCTAACAACATTCAAGACCATTGTCTTTCTAATGAGAATATGATTTGTTGTTCTTTAGAAAAAGTGTCATTAATCTTCCCTTTTCCAATCCCCCTAGCTTACTATTGGAGTGACCCTCAACACTTGGGTGATTTAAAAGAAAAGTAAACTGAGTACTTTTGTAAAAATCTTGCCTTTTTCAGGTTAACGGAAATGGTCATAGAATGCACAGCAAGCAGGGATTTCTATTTTAGAAGGGACATAATATGCAGAAGGACACAGGATGTTAGTGGTCGGATGCAAGCGCTTCATGTGAGAATTTTGGCTCCAGTTACATTCAACTTTGACAAGCAGGCATTTCTTTCATGTTAGTCTTCACTGCCTTGCTGGGCTTAGAGAACTTAAAGGATTGTTCAACGTTCAACTCAGATGAGTTTCTCCTTTATTATAAGCTCAGTGAAAACAGGTTGGAAGACCATAATACCTCTGAATGTTCTTTGCCTGAGAGTTCTCTTTCCTGGTTTTCTATTTCCATTTTCCTGGTTAGCGGAAGAAGCCCCAGAAACCTACCTTTTTCTCCTACAACCTCTCCACCATGATCTGCCGTGAATCTATCATACCTCTGTTCCTGCTTATGTGTCACCACAGGAGCCACCAGAATCCAGGTCTCCCCTTCTCTACCACGCTCTAATCCCCACAAGGCTTACCCATATCCTACCCTTTCTCCACACTCCTGGTGTCCTTCCAATGAGACTTCTGTTCCATTATTAGTAAAATATCCTGTACTCCCAACTTCATCTCTAAATGTTCTTGTCATGATTTCATTCAAATGGAAATCTGGTTCTCTTCTGAGGACATGTTTCCTTACATCGCTCTCAAGTGGTGGTCCTTGCAGCCTTCCCACAGCCCCTTGCTGTGGGCCTGCAGGTGGAATAAGTGCTCGTGCTTTTCTTGCCCCTTCCAGATCAGTCTCTTTCCCCTCCACTCAAAAACAAAACAAAACAAAACAAAACAAAACAAAACAAAAAAACCAGTGTCGCCCCATTGTTGCTGACATCTACTGACCCCTGATGGTTCTCTTTCTTTGCTCCATGACTTTAGCTACTGGCTCGTTACCACTCTCTCCAGTGTTACCTCCGACTTCATGGCTTCATTTGTGGTGACTTCAATATGCACAGAGTAGATCTTTCTAACACCTGATTCCTCATTTCCTTGACTTCTTATCTCCAAAAATTCTTTATGTTCACCCTACTTCTGCTTCTCTCTTCTGAGGTCATACCATTAGAGGATAGATCTGATCATTACCAATCACTGCATCTCCTTAGAATCTGAATTTCATGCCTCAAGTTTTCTGAACACTAGTCCTATCTTTCCAGTCCCCCACCCTGTTTGCCATACTCAATGACCTTTTGGCATCACAGTGACCTCTAATCTATTAGGAGAATTACTTTGCATTTTTCTTACCAACCCACTGTTCTCCTCTGCCTCGCTCGTCCTCGGTGGTGTTCACTTGAGGTAATCACCATTTTGATTTTATCTAATCCTTTGCCTGCTTTATGCTTGTACCCATACAGCTGTATAAAATTAGAGACAAACACAAAATCACACAGAATGGTTTCATTTCAAATTCATAACCCAGAAAATCAAAGTGGGCTTTTAGTGCTGCTGAGTAGTGGTATATGTTTCCAGCGTATTCACTCCCGCACTTTCCTGGGGGGTTCATGCATTCTCCTTTTCTGCTTAATCTCATGCTTTATGTATCAAACTGTATCAGGCTCTTGGACAGTTCATAAACAGGCTTTATTTTTAAAGCATTCCTGAAAAGCTGCACCCCTTATAGCTGTGTGATCTTGGGCAAGTTGTTTAACTTCTCTGTATGTCAAATTCTCCTTTTCTGCTTAATCTCATGCTTTATGTATCAAACTGTATCAGGCTCTTGGACAGTTCATAAACAGGCTTTATTTTTAAAGCATTCCTGAAAGCTGCACCCCTTATAGCTGTGTGATCTTGGGCAAGTTGTTTAACTTCTCTGTATGTCAACTTCTTCATCTATAAGATGGATATATTATACCTATGTCATTGGATTTTCATGAGGATTAATTGAAATAGTATCTACAAAGTCCTGAGCATACCACCCAATACATAGTTGGGGCTCAAAAAATATTCAATCATATCACTACATTTAATTTTGGGGGCCAGGAATTCCCTTTCCTGTTATAAACTCCTACTCATCTTAAAAGCCTATGGAATAAATTTTCCTTTCTGATGAACTCATCCCATCTTCTTTAATTTACAGCATCCTGTGCAGGTCTTCTGCAGTAGTCATTACATTGCATTATAATTGTTTCTTATATATCTGGATCCTCAGCTAAAGTATAACACTCTTCCTTTCTTCCTTGATAACATTTTATATGTCTTATTTAAATTTGCCTCTGGATGTTCTAGCTTAGTGGCTGGCAAAATATATATATATTGCTAGTTGTGTGAATAAAACAGTTATTTTTGGTAAGATATGATAACTCTCCTATGTCTAGATATATTGCCAAAAAATGTTCTCAAATAATAAATTACTTTTCTGGAAAATTATTTGAAAACAAGGACCATAGAAGAATTTGAATCTTGTTCAACATCCATATATATGAAAATTACATCTGGTTAATTCAGATAGTTAAATGGGTATTATCAGTTGAACATATAACCCATTAACAGAGCTGAGGCTTGACCTAGGATCCTATTAAATATCACCCTATCTTTATCACAAGGCCCTGTCAGACTAGCCCACTCTTAGGCCTGTGTGCTGAGATGCCTTTTCAGAATTCATCTGTTGCCATGGTTTATCCTGCCACGGATTTGACACACAAAGGCACGGATTGCTTCCCTATGTAAACTCAACTTCAGACTTCAGTGTGAGAGGCATCTACCTATCTTCCCTTTGGGGGGTTGTGTGGTGCTCTTTCCTTGAAAAACTCTCCTTCAAAGTTGTCCAGGATCATAAGATGCTAGAAAATTAAAGGCTTGGTCTGGGGCTGGGTGAGAACTGACTATCCCAGGGCTTTTCTTTTTGATGCGTTTCCCTGTGAATTTTTATCTGACTTCTTTAAGAAGATTACTTAACAGAAAGCATATAAACAGATGGTATTGTGTGCATTTTACTGATGAACCCTGAAAAAAGAGGAGTAGATTGTTTTCCCTCTTGTAAAGTAAGCCATCCTCAGGTCTGGGATAGTTGCTCTAGAGCCTCAAAAACACTTTCCCTTGCTATTTTGAATTTTCATCACTTGGGGCTTGTCTCATATAAGAAAGAACTACTATTTGAGGTTTATGTTTGGACGTATCAATTTTTCAAGGGAAGGTGGGAGAACAATGAACAAACTGTCTGTAGATGTTGTCGCCACTTATAAACAGTTTTGCTGAGGGCATTACAAGGTGCAAAGAATTGTCAGCTGAAAGAAGATCTATTGGTTCTCTGGCTTTTCCGCATCTGGGAAAGAACTGAGCGGCCTCTTGAAACTTCATACCATGCAAAATTGTATTCAATTTTTCATAGTTAGCTTACTCCCCTTTCCCTGCGGAATGAAGAACCCCCTACAGGGCCTTTCCCCATCCCCCTCCACACCCAGCCTGATGGATCATCTAAAACTCTTAGGGCACTTCCTAAAGAATTACACAAAGAAATATTATACATGTAAAAATGCTCGTGGGGAACCATACAAATATCTGCATTCATTCTGGAACTTAAATATCCAGGCAAAGCTGCTGCAAAGACTTAAGTCTGCAAGTAAGTTTAAAGAAACTGACTTGTCCTTATGGTTGATCAGTTAATCTGTTGTGTAACAGCAAACACAGGCCAAGTACAGCTAGCTCTTTAACAAGGAAGTTCTTTGTTACTGGTAAACTACTATCTTCTCCCTTGAAACTGCAGTTTTTGTACAATGAATTACAGGATGACAAAAAGACTGCCAATACTGGACAACAGAAACCTATGACTACGTAGTACAGACTACAGACCAGTTATCTTTCCGCTAATAGTGAGAACAATATTATTAGTAACCACTATCATTTACCGACTGATTTCTAAACACCAGCTCCTGTGCTAGCCAATTAAATACACATATTCATCTCTTCTAATTCTTCTACAAAACCTGTGAGGTTGCTATATTATTACCAGTTTATAGAAGTGGAAATTGAAACTCACAGAGGTTGTCACTTGCTAAAGTCACTTAGAGACTAAGAAGGTGTGATGCTGACCCAAAGCCTGCATTTGCAGCATCTGTGTTCCTGCTTCTCAGATCTACAGATTAGATTCTCTTTTCCTACTTCTCAAATTTACAGACTACAAATTTATTCCTGAAGCTTTAAACGAGAGGTGTTCTATGGCCAGAAAACAAACTTGGAAAGTATAAACAGTGGGTACACTCATGATTATGGTAAGTTTTAAAGTCAGCAAATGTTTAACAAATATGGGTTGCATGTTGATTTGAAGCCCAGTAATGGGCTAAACTCTGGATGAGAATAAGTGCTTAGGGGTTGGAGAAGTTTGTGTCACTTTATTCCAATTTCAATCCTCTGCCAAAGAGCAAAGAATTCACCTTCCTTCCTATCTCCAACCACCCGTAAGTATGGTTTTTATCCCTGAAGTCCTAAGTACCCATTTGGGTAGGGGGATTATGCGCTCCAGTTTGCCCTGGTTAGTATTGGGTTATAGCCATCATTCTAGCATATTCTTAATGGCACTCAGTAGCATTCTCAAAAGTGTCCTGGTTTGGATAATAAGTCATATAATCACCTAAAGTTTAGGTGTTTTTCATTGGTATAGGGAAACAAAAACTTAAACTGGCCAAAGAATGTTTACTGGTAATGAGCTTTTCCCATACATTATCTTGTCCCTGGAAAACCATTAGGGAAAGAGCACGGGAAGAATGGGAAAGAAACTGTGGGAGTTTGTACAACACATGCAGTCCCTGGGCAGTCTGCCTTGCTGGTACTCTTTGACTCCCTTGGTATGTCTCCCTGGGGGCTTGCTCCCATCTGGTAATTGTGGGGGCCTTAGGGAATTGTGTACCTTTTGGTTTTCAAAGCTCTGCAGAGGGAAAGTTATTTCCTCACTAAGGTGGGGTCCTTTAATTAAATGAAGTTCAAAGCACAGTTTCTGATGAGCCACTCAGGCCACAAAATTGATGCCAACCCTCCTCTCCTCCCGCCCCCCCCCCCCCCCC